>NW_010262748.1:9226-14902 GCF_000690775.1 Eurypyga helias
GCTGCCAAAGTCTTGCCATGCAAACCCTTTATACTAAGAAAAAGGAAAAAGAGAGATTATTAAGGTTCCGATGCAGAAAGGGCTGAAAACTCACCCTTAATCTACCCGGTGGGGGGGGTGGGATGGGGGAGGGGGAGGTGGTGATGGGGAAGTTGACTATATGCAAAAAAATGCTTTGATCAGACAAAAAGAAAATAGTCCTCAGACATCTAATAAATCCATTTAAGCAATTTTTCTCCCAAAAGAAAGTGTACTGTAATCAATATTTCAGATGTTTCAAACTTAGAAATTCCATGGTTCTTGTTTAGAAAACATGAGGCAGTATCAGAGAAATTAGCTTAAATTGCTCATTTACTTTTCTTATAATGGCAGCAGAACAAGTCAAACTTTACAAAATTGTATAAAATTGCCAGGTTTTTCCAGCACAATTATAATTAAGGTTGATGGATAACCAAAGAGGCAAAGAACAGCATAATTTTTAGAGTTTGTTGGAAACTGGAAGCCACTAAACTGTCCGGTTGGGAGAACTGTTGACACCTGCAGATGGACAAAGAAGGCCAGGCAGCACAAAAACACCTTTTTCCACTAAATCACATCCTTCTTGACCTTTAGAAAAAATATGTAACTAATCCTGTAAGAATTCTTCATGTTACCTTTCTCTGGAGTTCAGACTGAGCCGTTCATTTGCTTCAGCATGCGCGCGACCTTCCTGCTGTTCTCACACGTGTGGTTTGGCTATGTTCGGCGTTTTGCATCATCACAGCACTTCTTGCTGGCAAGTGAAACCTGCTGAGCTGTTGTCACGACAGTGCTAGAGGAATCTGGCTTTGCAGATCATAGAATCACAGAATGGTTTGGTTTGGAAGGGACCTTAAAGATCATCTAGTTCCAACCCCCCTGCCATGGGCAGGGACACCTTCCACTAGAGCAGGTTGCTCCAAGCCTCATCCAGCCTGGCCTTGGACGCTTCCAGGGATGGGGCATCCACAGCTTCTCTGGGCAACGATGCTCACTACTATACGGTTATTGGGAATTTCCCCAGTCAGGGAGAATTTCCAAGTACAGTCTCACCCCTGTTGTCTCCCAGGTATAAAGACAATCAAGGGAGTCAAAAGAATATGCTTCAAACTGTTGCTGAAACGTAAAAGAAAATTTTTATAGATGCCCCAAATTTAATCAGTGTCTGTATGGATTCAGGGCCATTCCATATAACTGTGCTGCTCTCAGACGATAGGTATTTGATCTTCTGAATAAGGAGAACTTGCACAAGGCAGGAAGAAGGCTGCACATATGCATATGTACATACATACAAGTGTTTTCTGCATGAAATTTAGTGGCTGCAGTAAAACTACTTCTCCCTGTGTATTTTAGCTGTGTACATTTTAAAGCTTTTTGCTCTTGTTTCTGATGAGCCCTCAAGAGCAAATACACTGACATCTGTGATATTTGACTCATCTTGGAAGTTCATTTCCCTGAGTGATTTTCTGCTTGTTCTGAGGTAACTTGTGTTATCCACATATCCATGGCCAGGGCTACCCGTGAAGAAGGAGAAAAAAACATTGTTTCTCTTTATAAAATAGTCTTTTTTCCTCCTCTTCCTTTTGCAGCAGAAAAAATGGTACCATATATTTTAGAGTTAGATTCATAGGAAGAGACATGTATGTAAGCTTGTCTGCAGTGTTAGTACAAGACTCTGAGAGGGATATAAATCAAATATGTATAAACATGCAGCATTTTAGTTTCTATGCATTATTCTATTCCATTGTGTTTATCTTTGTTAGGAGTATTACAGATCAGAGAATCATAGAACTGCATGACTAAAAGAACCTAAAAAATGATGTAGCCCAGTGTATTGAGATAAAAACACCTCATGGATTTTTATTCTGTCTGCTTAGCAAATAGTAACTTAAGCCAGATATTGCTGACTGTGTAGAACTACCAGGTGCTGTCACCATTCTCCCTCTGACGATGGACAAGTCAGTTCTGACTTCACAAGTGTGCAGATACATGTATTGATTGTCCTGTTCCACAATTAAACTTGCTGAGAATGTAAAGAGCTAGAGAGTGAAGATTTTATTCAGTATCTAGTGCCTGTAGTATCGCTATTCAGCAACGTGTTTTGCTTTTATGAGAGGAGGGTGCTCTTCTATGTTGAAAAATTCATAAATCAAATTATGTGCAGATTAGGCAACTTTTAATAGAATTAACGTCAGTGCAATTCATCATCTCCAAGTTCCATGTGTGCCAATTCATCAAAACAACAATCTTGTCGGGTACTGTCCTAATAAATAATTATTTCTGTGTCCAGTCCTTCTGAAGGGCTTGTGAGGTTACTTGCTGATTCATCAGTGCTAATGTTGAGGTAAACCTTTTGTGATCTTCAGCAGAATTTTAGTTCATCTGGATGATTTTATTTTCATTCACAAGAGCAGAATTTGCCTGTATATTTCCTTTATCATTGACAAAACAGAATGCAGTTACTTGTGAACAATTGTACGGACAAAAGCCACAGCACTCATCTGCATACTTGTTGGTTTATAGTAAATCTCTAATTTTCGGAGGCATGTTATACTTCAAAATTCTCTTTACATTGCTAGGTCAGCAGTGTAGGATTTAGGAGCTGGAGGTTCAAGTCTTACTGTCACTTTGAGTCAGAGACTTAAATTGCTGAAAAAAACCCTTTAATATGTTGCCATACTTTTTTCATGAAATACCATTTTACAAATGAAAAAGATTACCAATCTACCCTGATCTTCTCTGCATATAAGGTTTATAATGGTGGTTTTGGAAAAAAAAAATATATGTGAGAGACTTAGATATTCATTGTGAATTGGAATTAAATGAGCAAACTAAGTATTTTCCACTAGCTGATGCTTCAGTCAAGTGAAGCATGAGGGTGGGTAATGTACTTGAGGGTACTTGTCAAACTGCACGTGGTACCTTCAAATCTTGAAAAGCTATGTGAGAGTGAACCATGTCCATTTAACAGGTAGAACTGATCGAACAATAGATGAGGTTTTGTGGTTAATTGGTATTTTTAAAAAGCAGTTACAATAATCTGGGTATTTAAAACAAACTGGAAAACTGGATTGAAACTTTGAAGCACAATAAAAATACTCCCTTTATATTCTGAATATTTGACAACGTATTTCTTCTACAAGGACACTAAAAGAAAATTCAGAGAGAGAAATCATGCTATGTTTCATATGAAAAGAATTTTTGAAATATTAAAAAATGTTCTTGTGGCACCTTTTGTTTCTAAACTTAGAGAATTTCACTGGATTGTGTGGAAAATGTTCGTATTGCCAAATATGCATTTCCCTTAGTCAAAAACTAAATACACTGCTGTTCAACCCTCATGTACAGTTGTACTGATAGCACTGCGTCTGATTTTGGCTCAATCCTTCACAAATTCACTGTGTGCACCTCCTGTCTCTGGCAATGGTTTTACGCCTATAGGTCTACTATTAGCAATTAACTCATTTGGCTGTGAACGGCCATTAACCAGCTTTTATTTATATATTATTGGGCTTGTTCAGCCTGGAGAAGAGAAGGCTCTGGGGAGACCTTATAGCACCTTCCAGTGCCTGAAGGGGCTACAAGGAAGCTGGGGGGGACTTTTTACAAGGGTCTGTAGTGACAGGACAAGGGGTAATGGGTACAAATTGAAAACAGAGAGGTTTAGATTAGATATCAGGAAGAAATTCTTCATGGAGAGGGTGGTGAGGCACTGGGACAGGTTGCCCAGAGAAGCTGTGGATGCCCCATCCCTGGAAGTGTCCAAGGCCAGGCTGGATGAGGCTTGGAGCAACCTGGTCTAATGGAAAGTGTCCCTGCCCATGGCAGGGGGGTTGGAACTGGATGATCATTAAGGTCCCTTCCAACCCAAACCATTCTGTGATTCTGTTATTCTGATAGGTGTGCTGATGTGTGAGGAGGCTGGTGCAGCCAGTGCTTCGAAGAGGCTGTCACCCCCCAGCCACAGAGCTCATCATTCTCTGCATCATTCCTCTGGTTATCAGTGACCCAGTGCTCAAGGGAGGGGAATGAGGTATTCTCCAGTACTGAAAAACACCGCAGTGTACGTGATGACACCTCGGCAATCCAAACTATCTCCATCAGATTGCAGGTGACATTTTCATTAGCTCAACAGCTTCTGGGTTTTGATTAGGAAATGACTCCTGAAAAAAAAAAACCCCAAACCCAAACAAACCCAGTCATATCATCTTATAGTTATGTTACAGATGTGGCACTTTTAAATGTGCTTTTTTCAGTCTACCTCAGTATTCTTATGGCAGCAGACAAAGAAATTCTGTAATTGAGAACATTATTTGGATGAGTGGTGAGATACTTCTACTAGTACACAGGGAAGTTGAGCAGCTCTCTATAGACTAGAAGTTTGTGAATATGGTCCATATAATTGTCCATATAATTATTCTATAAATTATATATTAAATGAATGTTACATAAAGTATTTCTAGGAAAAAAAGCGTAACTAAAATTTTTGTATTTATACTTCCTACTTCTGTTCAAAAGGCAGTTTCACTGAATTTTATGAGCTAATTGCTTGTGAGGTATAGCAATCTTGAATATGAAGACAATATAAATGCAAATAAGCATGAGACAAGTACAAATAGATTTTTCCTTTGTAACTCTGTGTGCATTTGTTAAAATCAGATTTGGGGATCACCTATCACATTGCTGAGTAATGCAAAAGTGTCATGTTTCTTTTTCATCAATTAGATTTTTAGTTTGTAACTGTGTGTATTTGTTAAGATCAGATTTGGGGATCACCTATCACGTTGCTCCATAATGCAAGAGTGTCATATTTCTTTTTCATCAATTAGATTTTTATATACCTGAAAGGTTTTTCTGCTGCTTCTTGGTCCAAATTCTGACTTAAGATTTGTCCTGAGTGCATCACAGGAATAGTTGTTATGAAGTTCTGTTCACAAAAATAAATATCCTTTCATTACCTCCTCCAACCAAGAAAGATTCAGTCTCAAAACACTCTGCAACTGCTAATTATTCAGCACATCTCTGTGAAGTAGTTTAATATCATCCCCACTTTACATATAAGGCAACAGGTCCTACTTAGATATTGACACTGAGATGCTCAGCAGCAATTCAAATCAGATCCTAAGTGATTCTTCTCATCACAGGGGAGACAGTTGCTGTCGTGCTTCCCAAAGCCAAAAATCAAATCAGGGTAAGGATTTGAACTTTGTGCTCCTGTAAATGATGATTCTATTCCCCAGCTCCTTCGCTCTTCTGGGTTGGCACACTCTCATAGAAGCTGCTCTGATTTGAATAAATAATTAAATATTAATTAGAGCAGAGGCAGGCAGTCACAGTCAAATAGTTTGGTTTGAATAAATCAGCATTTTCTTGTCAAATACTTGTATTTTAAGTAGGTAGCTTTCCGTTGCATTAAAAAGCGTTCTGATTACCTAAATGTAAATTAAAACCTATATGGAATCTCTAAAAAAGACCTTTGGTGGGTCGAGATAAGGCAGAGAGAGATCACTCACCAGTTACCATCAGGGGCAAACCAGAGTTGACTTGAGGAAAATTCATTTAATGTCATTAATTACCAATCAAATCAGAGTAAGCTAATGAGAAGTAAACTCTCAAAAACACCTTCCCCACCCCCTCCTTTCTTTCCAGGCTCAGCTT
>NW_010262749.1:0-7727 GCF_000690775.1 Eurypyga helias
CCATGATTCTGTGATGATTCTATGAACACCTGTGCAGTAGAGCAGACTGCTGCATTTCTAGCCCTTTGAATTCCTGCCTCGCCTGCAAGTCATCCCAATGACCGACTTGGAAGAGGCAGGACGCAAAGGTCTATTTCTGTCTGTCTGGATCTCGAGCCCTGCAGCAGCAGCTCAGGCTCAGCCTGTTTATTAGGTCAGGAGCAGCCTAGCGCCTACACTTGAAAGCTCCGGGGCCCCGTTTAAGGTCCCCGATACCATGTACCTTTTGTTAGTTTTTCGATGTGTTTCTGAATCTCGATGTCCACGTTAAAATGGACATACGTGTCCTCCTTCCTCAAAGCCACAGGAGTATCTTGCACAGGAGTCAGATCGATCCCATTCAAATCTGCAGGAAAGAAACAGCATGGGAAAGGCGGAGGCTTCTCGGGAGTTGAGGTCCTGCTTTAGAGACTCACAAATCACTCCCAATGCTGCCGCAAAATGCTAATGCACACCTTGATCTTCCCCCTAAACTTAAAGCGGCAATCATGCCCCGTCACAGTCGGTGGATTTTCTTTTGGACTGCAACATGAAAGCAGGCAAAGTTCTGACAATATTTAAGGAGAAAAATTTGGAATTATCCCCCTTTTTGTTGTTGAGAGCACATTTCTTTCTGCTGCCAAAGGATGCCATTCCCTCTGCAAGCAGGACTCCAGCAGAACCGTCAGGAGGGGATACACACCAAGGGCTGCCCTCCACACCAGGTCTGCAGGGACAACGCAACTCCTAACTGGTACAAAACAACTTTCCAGAGTTACTTTTCCTCACCAAAAATCCGGAGAAAGTATAAAAAGTGACCCGTAGCAGACTAGGCAACAGCCCCCACACACTTTTTGATCTGATTTCCCACATGGTTACTTGGCAGCCAACGTTCACAGAGGCTTGCAAAGAGAGCGCCACATGTCAATGGGAAGACTTGCTGGGAAAGCAAGGCTTGCTCCCTCGCTGCGTTATAGCCCCCCTCGCTGCATTACAGCCCCCCTTGGCTCCAAAAAGGAAATGAGCACTAGGTCTGAGGGCAAGCAACAGTTTTAACAACATGTAATAATTTAGGAAAGAGAAACACTTTCGTGGGAAGGAACACCAAATGTTTGCTTTCCAAGTCCTGGTAAGTCCCAGTGTCAGAAGTCCATTAGGGCTGGTATTTTCCTGCTGGCCAAGAGAAACTCGGCACGAGAGAGTTAGATTTGATTAAACCCCTATCCACCCAGCTAGCCCCACCGCTGAAGTCACTGTCCCTCAGCTTGCTGGCACGCTAGAGGCAAAGAAAGGTCTACAAGTGACATGAGAAACGGAGCCCAAAGAACAGTTACGCAACCTGAACACAATGCCGCAAGCCTAAGGCAACACCATAAAGAAATACACACGTTTCCAGGCCTGAAAACAGCTTCCAGCCCAACCAGGTGAACTCCTCAAAGGTCCAGAGGGAAGTGGAAAGTCTCACTGTTGAAAACTCAGCATGGGAAGTGGGATTAGGTAAAGCTTGCTGTCTGTGTATTTTGGCAGGTAACACCCGAGAACGTCACTGCGATCCAAGTGACGCTCAACCCTGCCACCCTTGCTTCTGCCAAAGAATTGACTGGCGGGAGACACAGCTGATCGCACTTGTAACAAGTGTTTTATCCCTGCGTTTGGTATCCAGTAGCACATCTGAAGAGGACACGTGCAAGGTTGCTATCACGACTGAAAATAACGAGAGCCTGTTGGCTCAGCTCAAGTTTTACACGGTAACAACAAAAAAATTATTTGCTTCAAAAGGTCGTAAAGACAAGCCGAAGTCAAGGGGGCAGGTTAAGGAATTCTGACTGCAGGGGCTTCCTGCTAAGCAATGCAAAAAGGGGAAGCAGCAGATGCTCCCATTAGAAAAGGTCTGAATACTAAAAATCTCAGCCTCAATCAAAAGCTGTCAACGTGGTCGACAGCTGGACGAGGCTGTGAGCAACCTGGTCTAGTGGAAGGTGTCCCTGCCCATGGCAGGGGGGCTGGAACTAGATGATCTTTAAGGTCCCTTCCAACCCAAACCATTCTGTGATTCCATGATCCACATTGTCATCTGAAACAGCACAAAATCCTAATGTTGTCTATCCTGGACTGACAGAGAGAGGTTCTTCCAGGTTCAGGAGGCTGCTAAGCTTCAGGAAGATGACCTTTGTTTGCCTTTGTTTTAATGACAGGGCAAGAATGGAGTCAGCAGGCTGCGGTTCACCATCTCCAGAAAGCCCAGGGACCAAAATGTGTTAGGGAATAGGAGCAGCCCAAACAGCCCTGTGCTTCCGAGTCGGCTGCAGAAGCTGGAAGCAGCAGCACAGTGTGCAGAGTCAGTGATGCTCAGCTCCCAGCATGGCAAAGACACCCCGGCGCGCACAGATGTGCACGTCCCCTGCAGTGCCTCACCTCACGGTATTTCTTAGATACAGAATTCCACACACGCCCCTGCCCCCCACCCCCCCGATTAAAGCAGAAGCCTTGAGTCCACAACAGAAAACACAAGTACCGACACATTACTTTTCCCAGCAGGGTGAAAAATCAATACAGCTTTCAGCAAACGCGCTCTCTCCGAAGGAGCGACGAGGAGGCAGGAACAGAAATCATTACCCTTCACACTGACTGTGATGTAAGGATCAATGCACTGCCCAGCATCTTTCAGACCAATTTTCTCTATGTTGATGGTGAGTAGTGTCATCCCGGGTTCAGATGGCAACCTGGGCAATAAAGTACCTGGAAAGAGCAAAGCATATGGTTAACCCTTTGTGTCATCTTATGGCAGAGGCCTCACGTATCCCGTCGTCTCTCACGGAAGATGCTGCTCTCCTCAGGGGGTTCAAAGCCCAAGGACTCATGTCCCAACAGCACTACAGGAAAGCCCGCGGGCACAGACGCATTGTCATTTGACTGATTTCAGAACCCACACCAGAAACCCCCAGGGCTGCCTCACATCAAATGAATCCATGAAAAACTAATGCCATAAGAACAGAGAGGAGCTTCCTTTGAAGTGTTTGTTCCTGCCCTCCTGCAGAATAACTCACGCATGGAACGCGCTCCATATCATTTTTAAGAATTAAATCTGGGAGGCTGGATTCCCTCTGCAGCTGCAGGAAGTTCGCAGCTGCAGGGAAGACACAGTCAGGAGTCCCACCCCATCAAACATGAATTGGATTCATGTTGAACATTTAGACCAGGAGAACAAGGAGGAAAATGGCATTGTTGCAAATCCCACTGGACATAAGGGAACCAGAAGAGAGATTGTAAATAATGTGAGTTCTACCGGCCTCTACTTAAAGGGGAAAAACTAAGGAAGTAGTGTTTGTATCCCCCAAGTTCCCTTCTTCCTTAAGGAAGGCGTTCCCAGCGCCGCTTCGAGAACAGTTAGCATCCAAACTTCATGGTCAGTGTGAATGAACCCCCCGCAGTGCTGAGGAAGACGGCAGAGCTGAAAAGAAACCCAAACTGTCCAGGCTCACTAAGAGCCATGAGATTCTGTCATCAGCGATGGAGTTGGTTTCCTCATGCCAATTTCAGCAAAAACTGGCAGGCCCTCAAGCCTCTCTCCAGTGTTAGGTGAATATGAACCAAGAGAAAACGCTTAGACACAGGAGCAAGTTTGAGCTTTCCTAATTCAGAAGTGTTATCCCAAGGCTTCAGATATAAACAAAAGTCAGAGTTTCCTTTGGCAAGCCCAATATGGGTTTTCTGTGATAATTTTTCCTCTTGGTCTACTTAAGGAGCTGAAGAACCAAGGAGGTTTTGTCGTGTTAGAGATTGGCTTTGCAAGAAGGGAGCGTGTATTCCTCCCTTAGAACGAGAGCCACAGCTTCAGCAAGGTTTCACGAGCATTCCTACACCCAGTCCCTCTTTCAGGATTGGCACATGAATTCACACCTACAATGCAGTACGATTCTGCATTTCCAGGGTCATGACCTCCAGGGTCCCGTGTCTGCAATGCTTCACAGGGTGATACCACAGCAGAACCAGACCCAGTGTTCCGTAGTACTGGGACAGGCTTCCGACTACAGCGTGAGAATGGTTAAAAAGCAAACTTATTGGAGAGCACCCGCTTCTGCAAAGTGGCATGCACTCTCCAGTTAATCTTGCCGTCTCTCTTGAACACATGTTCAGAGCTCTGATTTCCAGCTAAACGAAGGTAGAAGCAAGCCCATCTCCTCTCTGGCACAAAACGTTGCTCTGCCACCTTTCAGTTGCCTGCTAAAAGCAGCCCGACCCCCAAGCCAAGAACAACTGTCACCCTCAGTTCTCCCATGTATTGCTCAAAGGGACTAAGCGATGGGACACTTGACAGAAAGATCACCTGAAAGATGCACCAGACTGGCATTACAATAAAAATAGGGGCTCGAGAAAAATTACTCTGTTCTTCAGCAATGCTTTCCAGAATGTGTGGAATTGCAGAGCTGCAGTGAATGGAACAGCCCAGCTTGCTTGCAGCAGGGAAGAGCACACTCCAAGGAATATGATTCCCTTTCTGGCTCAGCAGGAGAAGCAGCCAAGCCAGCAGCGGACCACAGCAGCTGCCTGTACCGCACCTCACGCGAACCACAGCCACCCAGGTGTGTCTGCCGCGGAAGCTCTGTCGCTGCTTCACGCAGGAGCTGTTAGCCGGCAGTCACCGCTCTGGGCATCGCGCTGCCCGTCTGCCGTCCTGGCTGGGGCCCCTGAGCCCCCCGCAGGCGCACGCCGAGCCTTTTCATCAGCTAAGCACCAGATGCTTCAGGCACAACCACGGGGCATCGTTGGCAGAGGGGAAGGGAGCACCTGCAAGTGAAATGTGTCCTCCTACAAGCGCACTTCAGATACACAGGGGTGAGCCAACCCTACAGCTCCCTGCCACCGAGACACAGGCCTTCAGTCCCTCCGTTCCCAAACCCCAATTGCGAGAAAGGGGAAAAAGTGACAAGTCTCCTGCTGGGTTCACCAACGGAAATGGTTCACGGAAGAATCCACCGCCAGCACAGCCCTGGAATAAAGTACACAGCCAGGAGAAAGGCAGGAAGTCTTTGCTGTTAGAGGCAGCAAGCCATTGGTCAGGTCAGCTCCATACAGCACAGAAGCCTAACTACTTTGTGTAAGGCTTCCCATAAAATGTGTGTTCCACTAAAGAAAATCTAGCTACAGCTTTGTCTACACTGAAGTCAGAATGTCTTTATTAGCACAGCAGGAGTCCTACACCTACCGTAAGGTGCATCCCCAAACACGACCTGCCCTTTTTCTGGCACTAAAGGCAAATAAAGACCGACATGGAGATGCCTCATCCTGTGACCGTTACCAAAGACGGCATCTTGAGGGCTGAAACTACGAGCTGCATGAAGAACACCACAGCTGCATGAATGTGATCGAAGACACAACTGCGTACACCGAATGCTTATCGTACCTTCGCTGGCTGCTGGGTTAGGTGGATGGTGCAGTGTGATAACGATGAAGCCATGGATGCAGGAGACAAGCCCACGCTCAGTTAGACAATACAGTTACGCACTGTGGATTAAAGGCATGCAGAGGCAGAGAGCGCAGCACAGGTCTGGCAATTCATGATGGAAAGTCAACTTGACTTGTAAGGCTGGCTCCAGAAGGCTGCAAACTATTTTTTTTTTTGAGCCTCATCACCCAGAGAAAGAGCAACAGACCAACCTCTGATCAGGTAAGAAACACCAGGCCAATCTACATCCAGTGGGGAAACGAGATCTGTGTTTGAGTAGTACAAAACCACTTTAGGGGTTTAGATTATTGTAGCTGGAGGGGGAAGGGGGTTACCTTAATGCAAAAAAAATCCTCAGAAAAGTCAGACACGCAGTTCATTAAGTAGATGGCAATGTAAAATATCAGCAAGTTCAGGAGCTCCTCTCACCTCCTCTTAAAAGCATGGTCTTACTGAGGAATAATTGTGTAAGAAAGCACATGCCCCAAACCTCCCCTCTTTCTGATTTGGCTACCCTACTTCTTTGAAAGGGATTTCACTGTTTATCAACCTGCCTATCATCAACTTTGGTTCGTTCTTAAGCACATACACAGCTTCTGTCTACTGTAGGCATCAGGCTGCACAGAGGTAACTGCTGGCACTGTGGTAATGGTCACAGCCTTACAGATTCACCATCGTGCCAAGAGCTACTCTAGGTCTCTCTGCTGTGCTTTGGACAGAAAGAACGTGTCTTCATAAATGGATCTGTCGTGGTGAGTAACAAGGATCGAGACAGTAAATGTCAGCAATAAAATATCACAATACATTATAGCCTCATTATGAGCTTAGCATAAACAGCTGGAGACCGTGCATACCTACACACGAACAGCCTGCACGGATCATATCCGGTAGCACGCACTGGCTGAAATCTAAGGACAGAGACATGTTTTCTCCAGGCATAAGGAATGCAATGGCTATGCTGACCATAATTCCAGTACTAGTTTCCCTACTTGTTATCTCCTTCCTGAAATAGGAAGTTTGCTAATCTGCTCTGAAACCAGAAACTTGTTTCTTCTGGAAAGAAACACCACCAGGAACCAAAAGAACCCGTGTTGGAACATCCTACCTTTACCTGGCAAACTGTGAAAAGCTGAAGTAACAGGAAGACCCTCTCTAGAACCTGTAGGTATATCCAGTTCTACAAGTGCTTTCTCCTGGACATGATGCTCCTTGCACGAGAAACATTGCCACAACTGACATTCGAATGCGTTTCCAACACCTCACACAGTACAGTTAAGAAAGGGCATGGAGTGAAAATACTGCGTTTGAACGAGGAATAGAGGTTAATTATTTGAGGCAGATGGTACCACCCTCCCAGGTTTATCCACACCACAGGTTTGCAGTAAGATATTGTTTGCTGAGGAAAAATAAAATACCTACTGGCCACCTTTGTGGTTCTGCAGTGCAGCACTGGAGCTTACGTCAGCCTGCTGCTCCTCACCCAAATCTCAGGTGGGGAAAGGGGCTTCTCAGAGTCAGGACTTTCACATGCTGCATAGGCTGGCATAGCAAAGCTAGTGCCCTTACCTGGAACTCTAGCAGGAAAAGAGTCTGGAGACCCTGCTCCAGTTCCTCCTTCCTCATCATCCTCCTCAAACTCCAAGTGTTCCTCTTCTCCAGGCGCCAAAATCTTCCTGTGAAACATGAGACAGAAGGAAACTAAAGATCACTGATCATCTGGCTTTCAACTCACACAGAGCAGGAGCAAGGTGCTTTAATGTTATTTCATGCTTCTCATTAATTACTACCTGTACCTATAGGTTGACAGAGATGGCAGGAGCTCAGCCCCATAGAAAACCGGGAGTCTAAATCCAAGAGACAATACTGGCAATTTCAGAGAAATGCAGGGATGTACCAAGTCCTCAGTTTACAAAACCCAAGGCCTTGATTTTTAGTGGTACCTAGACAAACAGAATTCAAAAGTTCTTTCATGAACCAGTTTACCCAGAGCAATACAGCAATGCGGTGGCTCTATGTGCTGGTTTTAGGCAGGACAGGGTTGGTTTTCTTCCCAGTGGCTGGTATGAGGCTGTGTTTTTGGATTTGCCCTGAAAACAGTACTGATAACGTGCCTGTTAGTTGGTGCTGGGGAGTGCTTGTACCAATTTAAGGTCTTTTCCAGCTTCTGATACTGCACCGGTATTCCCAACTTTCTCACTACAAGCAGTGGAGGGGGGGAGGGGACACACACACAGAGTTCAGACAGCTGACCCAAACTGACCGA
>NW_010262749.1:7755-8004 GCF_000690775.1 Eurypyga helias
TCACTAGGTTGGAAAAGACCTTAGAGATCATCCAGTCCAACCGTAAACCGTAAACCATCATTCCACAGCACATCATGCTCAGTATGTAAGTGGGAAGTAGGCGGGGGGGGGTGGGGTGTGCGGCACAGCTTGCTTGTTTGTTAGCTCCTGTGTTTGTTCATTGTTCATTTTATTTATTAGTGAGTTGGGGTGTTGATTGGCTTTTCTGGTTGTGCTGTTGCCCAATGGGGCTCACTCGGACTCTGCTGC
>NW_010262750.1:0-20848 GCF_000690775.1 Eurypyga helias
CTCAGGGCTGCTTTCTATCCATTTTTATCCATCTTGACCTGACTGCCCCTGGCCCCTTGGTCTGAGAGTCTTCTCTATAGAGCCAGCACCCACAGCTCTCAGCCTTCACAGCCTGGGCAAACTCAACAGTGTTTGATGCCTCTTTTTCCCTTTGTACCTATAGATTGATGGCAAACAGCCCAGAGAGATGCACCCAGTGGTTTGCCAGCTCTCCAAGGGACCTTTGAGACAGTTGTGCATGGGTGGACATGCTCTGGCTATTCCTGAAATTCTGCTTGCCACCTGGGGAAGGAGTGGGGTCTTGAGGGCAACCTCACACCTCATTGAACAGGCTGACCTTGTTAGTTTGTGTCACCTCTTCAAAAATGGTCTCACTTCTCCGTCCCCTCTGATGAGTCTCTCTTTTGTCAAGCCCCAGTTGGAATTTGGAGGGTGTCTGAGTGCCTGAAGCAGTTGGTCTGTCTGAAAAGCCAAGTGCCTTTCATAGAGTCTTTTAATAGTAGTACTTAGCCTTGACATAGCTGTGGAAACATGGAGGCTGAATGTTTCTCCAGTTTCACAGGAAGAGCTGACGATTTATGTGAGGTCCAAATCATATCGTGAATCAGTAGAAAACACAGAAAATGGCTAAAAGGAGGTATATTTATCCCTCTCTGTCATACCTGTATTTAATGTTAACCCCTTAAGCTTCCTGCATAACCAGGGATGATGGTACGGTTCAGAGTACCTAAGACATGCATATATGTGGTGCATAACCTGACTCCAGAAGACCCACAACGCCCATGAGTCCAGCTGTGCTGCTCTGCCTGCAAGACACACGCAGGCTCAAACTACAGTGCCTTGAATTGCATGCCAGTATGCTTAAGGGAAGGGAGGACAAGAGGCTTTGGGCACCCTTAGGTGAGGTTTCACAGGATGGCAGAGCTGATCTAAAGGCTAGGAGCTTCAGAAAGGGGCAAGGACTCCTCCCCCACCCTAGCCCCATGTCCACTCCTTCCTCTGGCACCAGCTCTGGCATTTGTCTGATCACTCACAAGACTGCCAGAAAACAACCCTTTTTCTGTCTCTGTTGGTTTTCTGCTCTTTCAGTGACATTCCTCAGCTTGTGGGGTCAGACAGAGTCAACACTGGCACAAGGGAAGTGGCAGGAGAATGTGGCTGGAAGCAAGAAGCAGAGATGGGGTCGCTCTTGCCAGCAGCAGCAAATTGTTGACTCGACTCAGGTGGCTGGTGCTGGAGAACTTCAATCTGGGTGTGGAAGGTCAGGACCTGAACTCAGGAGAGAGGCAGGGCACAGAAAGTTTAGTGCAGAGGACAGAAATAGTCAGGTGGGATCAGATCCAGAGTAGGATAAATGTGATGTGGTAGACGGAAACTGGGAGAGGAGGTGATGAAGGAGTGAAGTGCAGGAAGGGTGAGCGTCCAAGAAGCCTGGAAGATAGTAAAAGAATGAAAATTGGGTTTGGGTGAGAGCAAGTCTGGGGGCAGGCAGAGGATAGTGGGGGATCCAAGGGTGGGAAATAGTGAGGGAGGAAATGGAGCAGAACAGCAGCTGCTGATGCACAGGCTACAAGCACCTATGGTACTTGCAAAGGGGAGAGTGGAAGACTGATAACATTTTGAAACTAACAGTTTCTGTAACGAGTGCCAGGATTAAGTGAAGGGGCATAAGGGGCTTGTTTGTTGTCCAGTAATTCCCAAAGATCTGCAGGGTCTTGAGGACAGGGCAGGAAATTCGGCTTTCCAGACTTGCCTCACTCTGAGCCCTTGAAATTGCCAGCTGAAAGGACAGAGTACACGTTTCAGTCCGTGCTATTCATCCTGCCAGTCTCCGTAAGTCAGGGAAGCAGAATAAGCAGCATACTTGTCCCACTGGAAAAAAAAAGAATACATCCCATTCTCGGGTTTTCTTCCTTCAGGGGACCCTACAGCTCTTCTTCCATCCCTGGCTGCAAGTGTAGCCACTGAATAACCAACATGTAGTTTATTCCTGCCTGGCAAATGATGTGCATGAGGAAGAAAGATGGAGATTGAATGATCCTCTTAGACCTTCATAAGAAGCTGTGTAGTCCACCTTGTTTGAAAAGTTCCCCCAGCTGAATGATACCAAAATACTTGCAGTGACCAAGGTGTGAAAACAAAGATGATATTTCTGTGGAGCCAGTTTGTTCTGCAGCCCGTAAGAGGGAGAAGCTCTGAGGGCTTTCTGTAATTCTGTGAAGATGGATTAGATGTACTCTCAGAGTCTTTTCTTTTTCCAGTACTTTCTATAATTTGCAGTGGTTGCAAGCTGGGCCACAGCCTGGCTCCAAGTGAGTGATGAATTACTAAAGGAATTAGTGCTTTGGTTCTGGTTAGAAGAGCATCCAACTTTATCCATTGCAGAACTAGATTTCTCCGAATGGCTGTAAACTGCAATCCCAACTAAAGCAGACTTTGCTGGGGTGACTCCAGTGTTTTCTGGTTTCAGCTAGAATGGGGGAAAAAAAGAAAAGAATGGGGTTTTTTTCCTACTGGAACTGGTAAAAGACATGGGAAGACATAGGGATTAGCAGAAGTATTGGGAGCTTCACAGCCTAAGTGCAAAACAGAGTGGGAGGAGGGAGGGTCTAAGTGAGTTCTGACTATCTATCCTTAATCCAAATCTGTCTGCTCCTTCCCAGGCTATACTTCACTGTCATACACTTGCAAATTCACTCCAGGAATGAAAACAGACTGACTTTAAGCTTGTTCCCAAAGCTGCAAATTTGTCCCTGCTGGGTGTTAATTTAACTGCTTCCAGGGCACCAGGATGTCTACTAGTGTTGCTTTTCTTTCTTTCTTCTTTTTTTTTCGCACATCTGGTGTTGTGAAAACTTTCAAGGCACCACACTGAAGAGTGATGAACTGACCACTTTTAACCCTTTCTGCAGCATGCCAAGTACAAACCTGCCCATCTCTTTCCCGCTCTGGTGTTTTCTCTCCTATAGCAGAGTCCATGGTTCTTGTAACGCGTAGGATCAACAGGCTCTCAAGTGGGTCTTATGAGCATTTCACAGCCTGAGAGTTGAGCCTTTCTTCAGCTACACCATTCTCTGTTTTTCCTGTGAACAAACCTGGCTAAACAGTAATAACTGGACTTTGGAAATTTCCAGCAGGAAGAAACAGGTTTGGGGCAGGATTTTTTCCAACACATTTCTTTTTTCCTCTTGCCTTTATCTGGTGTTGCCACTTCCCAGCAGGGAGGACATTCAGTGCATTAGTTTTGATCACATTATGGCAAGCGATGGCCTTTTCCTGTTGTTTTTTGATTGTTGCATTCGTTCTCTAATGGCTGCATTAACTGTTTGTCTGCTGCATCGACTGAATCAGACCAAATTCAAAACAATCTGGGTGTCTCATTCCCAGTCCTGTTGTGCCTTACCTGACTTTTTCCATTTGCTTTCTGTCGAACAGGTTGTTTGCATGACCAGCTCACTTGTTTCCCTAACATATTCCTACCAATAACCTACAGATGGGCTTTTTTTGTCCTTGACTAGGGTTCCTAAAACAAGCCAGAGGTACTTGAAACCCAAGTTCCTCTTCTGTTTTTGGTGGGCTGTGCAATGCCAGCTTTATGGCACAAGGAGAGTGCAGAGTCTTCCTTTGCTGTGTTCCTCTCAGCCCTATCATTACTTTTAGTCCCGCAGCCCTCCTTTCCTACTTCCATCCCAGCGACTGTCCCTTCTCAGCCCTGGATCCTTTGCAACACCCAACTCTGGGGAGCTGAAACACCTAGGAGACACGTTTCACAGGCATGAATGCTGCTGAGTGCAGTGGAAAGCAGCAGTATCCACTGTAGCGATGCAGGAGACCCAAACGTGCCAGTCCTTGACTTTGGCATCTTCTCTTATTCATGTTAGGTTTTTCACTGCTGAGTTTTATTTTTAAAATAAGTAAATAACTCTCCAACCACAAATTATAGCCCTCTTTGATAAACATGAAATCTACTTCATGGGCTAAGTACAGCTGTGTTGTCAAAATTGTGTTTCATATTCAAAGAAGTACCAAGGGCGGCCTTTTTCAGAAGCAGCACTTCTCGGTGGGCCAAGCTCCAGAGCCCCAGAAAGCATTGGAGCAGTTCTTCAGGAGTGTTTTCTAGAGAAATACATATGCTACATAAAAAAAAGGTCTCTTCAGATTTTTAATCCTGCCTGAAATGGTTTCTGGAACGTTGGACTTACCACCTGAAAATACTAATGAAGTTTGTTTGTGGAGATACAATTATTCATGCTCCGATTAGGTCTGATCTTTTTAAGGCTGCAGAGTAGGACTTATGTGTCCATAGCCAAATTATTTATGCAGATCTGGAGAATGTCAGTCCAAAACTCATACAGCTTTAACATATCCACCCCTGGTTTTCTTCTGACAAGTTTTCCAACCGGTGTACCTAGTAACAACCTTTGAAATTGGCCATAAGTAAATTTAGGCTGGAAATTAGCAGCACATTCCCAGCATTTGGAGAAATTGTTTGGCTTTCCCAAGGAGAGGGCTGGTGGCCAAACACCTAACTGTTTGTAAGATGAAATTTAAAATAAATGTTAGATGATATGTGATAACAAGGCACTCAGTTTTAAAATGAGATCCCTTTCTACTCCTCTGTTTTCATAGCAAAGACACAATATAATCCTGGGGCTGCCGCCTCAGGTGGCCCCTGGTTTGAAGGAACCAAGTGGGGAGCTGAGTCAGCAACTATTGGGCAAAGTGGAGTAGGTGACATGGCTAGGGAAACCAGACAGACTTACAGACATTTAATTGCAACATTCATTTAAATATATAATCTACTCTTATTATGAGCTCTGAGGATGTTTTCCCTCTCTTCTTCCTAAAGAATCCAAAGCAAATTGAACACTAGTCGGTACAATAACTGTATATGAATTTGCACATGAATCATTAACTAAAGTCAAGCTATGGAAAAAATTAAAAAGGCTAAAAGACCTTTGGACATTTGTGTGAAGATCACTGAGCTTGATACCAGGGAATATTTGGACTGTTTGCTCAAACGAGCACAATGTTAATGAATCGTTTTAATCACCTTCATTATAGTCTTTCAAACAAAAGGGACTATGATGCAAAACCAAGCCTGAGAAAAACAACATACAAAACCCAGAGGCAATTGTGAGGTTGCTAATTAGATAACTTTGTCTTGATATTTGCATTTGAACCTGTGGATCTGGACAACATAGTACATTACTCTCAGGGCAAGAAGCAAGTGAATGGCTGCTGCCTCATGTCCTCTCAGTTTTCAAGGTACCTCTTGGTCTCTTTCATTCCACAGAGTAAATATGAGGGACAATCTTTATTGTGTTTTTCCTATTTTTTCTTACATGTCTGGTCTTTTTATGGCAAGAAAACAATACAGATGCTGGAATTATGCTAGTAAAAAAAAGTTGTAGAATGCCCAGATTTTGTGTTATTTTAACTACACAAATGCTACAAGCAAAAACTAAACCAAATTAAGTCCATGCATGAATCTCAGTAGGAATGCTGAGATGGTAGTGATAGCAGAAATAATGAAATTATGTAATATATGCTAATTGTTTTCCACACACTAATTCATCCACAAAGCTTCAGTGAAGCGACTGTAACTATTAACTGTTCTGTAAAGGTTAAAAATTGAGACAGTGAGATCAACACTTTCCTTCTAACACAGCTGGTTCTATTAATGCATTAGAAATACAGGTGGTGCATCTAAATAGGTGTCTTGGTACGAAGTGACTGAGTCAAGGAGAGATGGAGTAGATCACTACTTGTGAAAACAGTCCATCTATTTAGATGCATAAGTACGGCTCTAATTTTAGTCTCCAAAATGGGATTGCATTAAAAATTAGCATATACTTTGCAGCTTCTATAAATTTTGCAAATTAAAAATTTTTGACCAAGTGCCTCCCATCAAAAATTAAGATAAATAAAGATTCGTGGAAATTCCGTAAGAAGGATATAGACCACTTGGAGCGAGTCCAGAGGAGGCCATGAAGATGCTCAGAGGGCTGGAGCACCTCTGCTATGGGGACAGGCTGAGAGAGTTGGGCTTGTTCAGCCTGGAGAAGAGAAGGCTCCGGGGAGACCTTATTGCAGCCTTCCAGTACCTGAAGGGGCTACAAGGAAGCTGGGGGGGACTTTTTACAGGGGCCTGTAGTGACAGGACAAGGGGTAATGGGTTTAAATTGAAAGTGGGGAGGTTTAGATTAGATATCAGGAAGAAGTTCTTCACAGAGAGGGTGGTGAGGCCTTGGAACAGGTTGCCCAGAGAAGCTGTGGATGCCCCATCCCTGGAAGTGTTCAAGGCCAGGCTGGATGAGGCTCTGAGCAACCTGGTCTAGTGGAAGGTGTCCCTGCCCATGGCAGGGGGTTGGGACTAGGTGGTCTTTAAGGTCCCTTCCAACCCAAACCATTCTATGATTCCATGAAATGTCAATGAGTATTTTCAGGAAACTTATTTTTAAAGATTTAAAGGTTTCAGCAACCAAGACAGTCAGAATCTCATTTCATGAATATTTAAATACATATAGCTTAAACCAGTTTAAAATTTCAGAGGTTTACATTCCATGCTGAGGGAGGCTGTAAGTGTTTATATTCATGTATGATCAAAATGAGCTCATGTATGCTACAGTAGCATCTTTACACTTCATAAAATGGCAAATAGATGCAAAGGTAAGATCTACATTTTCAAATGTACATCACAGGAGAAAATGATTTCACAGCAGGACTTCTGAATTTGCATTTCAACTACTTTATATATATCCATTTTACACAGAAGGCAAATGCATTTTTCTGTATGACAATGCAGAAGGCAACCCCATCCTTATTGAAATGGTAATCAAAATATTGTTCATAATTGCTATGTCACATAAACAATAGTTTAAAAAAAGGTACATTTAAATATTTTAAGTTTCAAAACAATGTTCTCAAAGTCTGGGGAAAGCATGTTTTTGTTCCTTGTACATACTCAAGTCTCCCTTCTTGTCCATCAGTTCTGAGTGTTACTGAATCATAGAATCATAGAATCACAGAATGGTTTGGGCTGGAAGGGACCTTTAAGATCACCTAGTTCCAACCCCCCTGCCATGGGCAGGGACACCTTCCACTAGACCAGGTTGCTCAAAGCCTCGTCCAGCCTGGCCTTGAACACTTCCAGGGATGGGGCATCCACAGCTTCTCTGGGCAACCTGTTCCAGTGCCTCACCACCCTCTCCTCACCTCTACTGAGGCCCTGTGAGAAACACAGGGCAAGTCCTGTAGCGCATGAGAAGGAAATGAAGCCTGCACTCACCTGAAATACTCTCACTGGGTTTGCCCAAGAAGGGAAAATGAATGGTGGGAGTCACTGTGGTGGAAGTGGGGAGCACACCCACCCACACACATACAGGATAATACCATTGCACCACTAGTGTATGTCTGCATCCCAACCACTTGCAATCTGTGAATCCATCTTGGGCAATGTATGGAAGGGAAGAAGCATCTTCCTTGTAGTCAATCTGAGACTTTTCAGACAACGAGAAGGTATGAGAGGAGATATAGATAAACATCATGAATAACATGAGGAAGATGAATACGGAAGAGTTAATCACTGTTTCCCCTCGCAGGGAACTTTCAGGCACTTAATGAAATTGTCAGGCAGCAAAATAAGGAAGAGGAATGCACCTTATACCTCGTACTGGGGAACACTTTTTGTAGGCATCTTTACTGCATGACATTGAGGGTACCAACACTAGACATGAGTTTGAAGTAGGGGTTGGGCAAATATTTGCCAAGGGCAGTCCAATACCATGATCCAGATACAAAGTTGCGTTCAGAAAATCCCTAAATGTTGGAAGCCAGAACATATATTGGAGACAGTCCCAGCATAGAGTGGCTCTGTTCCTATAGTCCATTTCTGAACATCTCCTTTTGGTCACTCTGACCACTGTAACACACACTTGTGTCTGGAGCCACAGAAATAACTCCGCTTGATCATAGCAGAAAAAGTTATTCTGCAAAGAAACACTGCCTGGTCTGGGGGGAATTCAGCTTAGCCGCATATTCCCCACTGAAGTTTAGGGTCACCCAACCTACCAGCTCCTCATCGCAGCAGTGTTTTTGCCAGTTGACTAGTCTCCGGTTCAGTGGGCCCATTTTGGTCCAGCAGCCCCAGGGCTTGTGAAAATGGATCTACTCTTTGCTTTTCAGCTGTGAGAGCAGGCACAGTGATGTGATCGTGAGCCATGCCTCTTGGAAAGGGTTTTTTTTAAAGATGGCAGGTCTAGGAGGGCAGTTTCTACTGGCATATGTGCTCCTCCTGTTGCTGCCTTCAAGGCAAGTTTAATGACCTCTTTCACAGGGTGGCAGAAATGTCCCAAGGAACACAACCAATGGAAGGGAAATGGTGATTTTCAGCCATTTATAACAGATGAAAACTGGAATGGCATTTCATGGAAAAGCCAAAAGCAATAGTGTCAAGGTACTAGGCTTGCTCACTTCCAAGTTTCTTGTAAAAATTGAAGGAAATTAGATTTCTAAACTAATTATCACAGTATTGCTTTCAAATAGAGTATGTAAAGACCCCATAATACTAATGCCTGCTTTTCATATTATGTTCAAAAGACTTCTGCTGATTACTAGGGTTATCTGTGGAAATAATTACAATGATCCTTGTTTACTCCTCCCTGCTACTTCAAGTTCCTAAGCAAAGATTTTGGATCTGATTTTTACTCAGGCTGAGATCCCTTTTATGTCTTTATGACCATAGAAAGAAGCCTTTAAGCCTTTGATAGAAGAAAAATTCAATTACATATTCAGGATATTTTTGTATAACAGGGTCTTAGTATTAATAAGAATCAGGCTTTAGGTGTTCTTTTTTAAAAAAGAGACAACAATGTGCAAAGTAAACTCCAAGTTATTAATTCAAGAGCAGTATGAGCAGCAGCAGCAGTGAAGAAACCCGATATATCCATCAATCAACACTGTGGAACCCTGTTTGTTTGCACTAGTTAGAGAGTGATGAATAGGTCCTCTGTGGAAAACATTCAGCTACAGTGTGAGAGGGTAATAAATTATGTTTGTTAATTTTATATGCCATACGTATAAAAATCACTAAAAATTGTTAATGCACTGTAATGGTGACAGAAAGGTCTGGTGCTGTAGGAACCTTAATGCAGTACTTTTTCATCTCCACAAGTGAAGGTCTCTCTCAGCATTTCCTGCATTTCAGGGAATATGATATAAAAAGCCTGGAGGAAGAATTTTACCTACTAATCATTCAGATTCATGGCTGTCTCACTGGACTATACTTACCTAAAAGTGATGCTTCTCACTTACGCTCATAATCCCCATTACCTCAGCAGTCAACGGAGAGAGACAGGGACCTCTGGGGCAGGAATGACTCTGTCCCCCGGAGGTGCCCCAGAGAGGTGGTATGATGATGGAAGTGGGGGGAAGATGCTGCGGCTCACCCCGTCCCAGAGAGCTGAAGGTGGATGAGGTGGATCCCTGGCAGGGTGGTGTACAGGTTGGCGTGAGCTCGGCTGCAAGGCCAGGCTGTGCGCACAGTCCTGGCCTTCAAGTACCCAGCAACAAGCACCAAGAGTTTGTTCTCCAACCATCCAGGTAAAGAAATTTAGACCTGGGCAGCTGGTGTAGACTACGGAATACACCTCAACCTGTTTTTTTTTTTTATACCCAAGTTAAACTATTGCAATTTGGTTTGTCTCTATCCCTTTGAGTTCTTTCCACCGAGCTTTGGCCAAGACTTTGCACGCTCACACCCTGCCTTCTCTCCTATACCTTTGCTGTGTACGACTGCTCACACTTTCACACCCACGTCTGTTGCAGCCAAGGTAAAGCGAACGTGCATGCAGCCTCAGTCGTGCTCACGTGAACTGGAGGTGCTTTTCGGAAACCTTTCCTCTCTAGGTGAGCGGCTTGCTGCTGCATGGTGTGTGCTGCGGGAGGGTACAATGTCTGCAGTGACACTAAACGGTGTG
Organism: Eurypyga helias; assembly: GCF_000690775.1. Lineage (NCBI taxonomy): Eukaryota > Metazoa > Chordata > Aves > Eurypygiformes > Eurypygidae > Eurypyga > Eurypyga helias. The sequence continues at coordinate 9,981 of NW_010262750.1, forward strand.
GACAAAAGCACGGTTGAGTATTTTTTAAAACATCGTCTCAGAGGAGAAGGCAAGCTTGAGAAACCGCTTCGCTTTCCGGAAGCTTGCTTTACGGCAGTATTTATTTCTCAAGTCAGGGCAGCGAGGAAATGAGTCTAATGCATGAGAATGTTGCCATGTTATTAAACGGTGGTGTAAAAGCTTTCATGGGAATGAGGTTCTTTGCCAAAAATGAGATGCCTCAGCTCTCCCCTTGGGACTGCATCCTAGTTGGGCAGGAATGGAGGAAGCTGCTGTGAGCCATCAGGGCAGATAGCAGGAAAGATTGTGCATTTTTGGCAGCCTGTTTGTAAGGACAGAGGAGCAGCTTGGCCGACGCAGCGAGCACTGCACGGGGTGAGGCAGGCAGATCTGCCTGGCGTACCATCCCTTACACCCCAACAGATATGCCCCAAACCACTGCTCACTCCTTCCGGCGCTTGCTTGTTGCTCTCGTTTACACCCAGGTGCAAATCCAGAGTAACTGCACTGAAACCCACTTACGCTCTGTGGGGTGCTGTGACAGGGCAGAGCTGACGTGCACACGCGAGACAGCCGAGCACAGCAGACCGGCTGGTCCCTACTGGGGACAATCAGGAAGGCTTCACTGATGGCAGCACTGAGCTTCATCCCCCAGGCTGTACAGCAAAAATGAATGTAAAAATAAGACCAGCTTTGTTTGACTCGTTAAACACAAATCATTTCAAACCCCCTGTCAGCAAAAAAGTAATTTTTTTCCTAGCTATTTTTATTTTATCGGAAACGGGGAGAACTCATTAACACTGGTGTTTTGAACTGTAGTTTAATAGAAGGCAGGCTAATATAGTTCATTAAAATATGCATGTTTGATGTTTGAGGTAATGTTTGCACAAATCCTTGGGGAGAGGATACTGTAGAGCTAAAATGATGTTTTTCACAGCCAAATGGCATAATCTCATTACCAAAGTTTCGTGATCAAGATGAAAGGTACACTTAGTAATTGCAAGGGATAAACATTTTTTTCTCCGTAACTGCCCTTATTACTCATGGGTAACAGATCCAGTGCAGACTGTTACATTTCCTCCTTTTCTCTTTCTGTCTTCTTTCCTTTGCCACCCACTTTGTTTATGATTCATCAGCAGTTTCTATGGACTGGATGTAAGGAATGAGGGAAGTTTCTCTTTGCCTATTTGATGGCAAAAGGACATCCTGAAGAGATGCATTTGCTAACATATAGCCTGGAGACGCAGGCATTACTGGGGGAGGCACAAAATTTTAAGATCTGAAATTCTTTTCCATGACTTCCCTCCAGCTTCTAGCTTCCTGACAGGCTACTCAGCACCTTGTTCTTCAACCTATTCCAGCTGGTGAACCCACATTATTGCAAGGAAATCCGCAGACCCAATACAGCTAACAGAAACCTTGCTTTTCTTAGTTACCTTCTGACCCTCAGAAGTAATCTGTGGACTCCCAAACATCTGATCTTATGCTTGAAAACTGTGGATTTAAGACTTCTGAAGGAGAAAGGATACATCTGCCAGAAAAGCTCTTCTAAACATTCCTCTGACCAAACTGTCTTTGGAGAGGAGAAAAATCCTTACCTCACTTTCAGGGTATGGGAAAAATCCTTTTTTGCCCTTAGTTCAGTACTGCTGTAGCAGTAGTTGGGGTGGCCTTTGGGCTGTATTGTTACAGATAACTGAAATGAAACGGCAATACAGTCGAAGCAGTGGTCCTAGTGTGAGCTGGTGAGCGTTCTTTTTAAGTGTTCCAGTGGACATTTCATTGTGTACTCACTGGCAGTTTTGGTTCAGAAAGCAAGATAGATTGCACAGTGAATTTTTGTCTGCTACTTTACGACTAGCATGTCATATCTGTAAATGGGGCCTCTAAATCAGGAACTGACACTGTTCCCATGTCCTAAATGATTATACGACCCTTTAGGAGTGAGTGGTGTGTTAATCTTTTCTAATTATACTATACTGTATCTCTTGCATTCAAACATGGTCACGAATGGGGCTGTTTCTGCTCCCATAGATGTAGATGGCAGAAGGCCAGCTGGAGCTGCACCAGGTCCCATTTGCAGCCCAGTAGTGCTGTGTTTGGGGGGAAAATTGAAGAGCCTCGGCTCATGGAAGACATGAGAAATAAAGATGCTGGAGCAGGATGAGATCTAAAATGATGTTTTGAAGGTTCTGTCTCTTTTGCAGTACGATTCCTCATTCATCATGCAAATTTATAATTTTCATGCAATTAAATAATAATTTTCATTATGAAGGTGTGTTTGATTATCTTGTACAGTTGACAGCTAGTAAAGCAGTGTGAAATATTCACACACACAAAAATTCTCCTCCTAGTGGGAAATTCCACTTTTTACTGGATAAAAGGCATATTTCATTTATAAGCAGAGAGGGAGGATGAGAATTTGTCCTTGTTCATCTCATTACTGGCTGTAACCTTACATAGGCAATGCAAACTTGTTAGTGTCGTGACATAAAGCCATGACTCAGGAATGTGCCTGGCTGGATCCTCACCGATGCTGCCACAGTGGCCATGTAGAAGGACATTAAATTAGCTGTAGAAATCACAGTCACTCCTCACCTTAAAACTCTTGATGCTCCCAGAGGGATGTAAGTATGCTACAGGGTAAATAAATCCCAGCCCCATGAAATTCAGTTACACAGTGGCCTGATGCCCTGTTCCATGTGGGCCAGTACAGCCATGCCAGCTGCAGGAGTGGGTATTTACCACCATCGCTTCTCCTTCTTGCGGGTCACAGTGCTGAAGCACTGGTGTGGGTACATGCACGCTGTCAGGTGAGTGTTAATCAGTTTAGTTTATGTCATTCAGCAGCAGCGAAGTTGCCAGCAGGGCTCCTGTCAGCAAACAGTGCATCTCCACTGGGGGCTGTACCAGCATGTCTGCTGGGATGGAAACATCCTGAGTGGACAAGCATGGGTCTCCTGTTACCCTGAAGGAGCTTTGGAGCACCACCTGGTTGTATCACTCCCTGTGTAAAGTCTCTTTTACGCAACAGAGGGATTTGAAGGTATCTTAGCGTGCATCCAGGTCAGCCAAAGTGGAGCTCGTCTTCCAAAGTGCTCAGCAGGCAAGGCTGCAGCTTAGCAGCTTCTGAGGCCATGCAGTGGAGCTACCAAATGCCTGCTGAGGACCCAGTCCAGCTCAGGACTACAGGACTCCTCACTGGAGTGATACAGGCGGTTGGGTCACGGCACTTCCAGCATCTGACCAGCATCACAGAGATTTCAGCTCTCACAAGTCTCATGAGCTTCTGTGTCATGCCTCCCTTGAGGTGGGCCTCCGTTTTGGGGAGCGTGGTTGCCTCTGCCACACCTCAGTAGAGACTGTGCCTGGCAAAGCTTCTTGGATGGATTTGTGATGCACCGTGGGCCAGAGGGTCTGGGGCAGAAAGAAACCGAGTCATGCACAAGCTCTGCTTCTGGGGATGCAACAGGCGATGCGCTCGCTGTGTGCTTGCCTGCTCCAGCACCCTGGGCAGAAGGTACACCATGGTCTGGGTTGGTGCTACGGGCCCTCTCCATGGCCAAGGTTGGTGCTGTCAGCCATCTCCGTGGTCAGGGTTGCTGCTATGAGCCATCTCCCTCTATGTGACTCAGGTACGTGACCAATACACCAGATGAGTCCTGCGTGACTCAGCTCTATGGAGCTGTCTAATGATGGAAAGAGCAAGACATGAGAGCTATTGCATGTTGAAAGGTTGCAAAAATGACAGCTCAGTCAGTATGGGATTTTTTATGGAGGTGCTGAAGCAAGCTGGAGGTCAGGTTTTCTAGTGCTCCCAGCTTGACAGCTGTCTCTCAGATACATGTAACCTGATTTTAGCAGTCAGCATGCACCTGCCATATCCACCTCTTCAAAGACATTGGTGCCAAATGTCAAAAATGGGGGATTTTGAAAAGCTGATACAGAGCTGCTGGTGGCTGTCATTCCAAGTTTGACGCTGAGTAGCTACGGTTTGAAAGGGTGGATGAATGATTGGTTCATGTAACTGAGAATTGCTACAGAGGTGTTACCTACAGACTTACTTGTTGCTGTCTAAGCACTCAGTTTAGACCTCACTGAAGTCCCTTCAGAGAGGCGTTTAGACTGTTGGCTGATTCATTCATCTAGAAATGTTCAGTGAGCCCAGCTGACGGGAATCTCAAGGTGGAAACATAATTCAATTCCAGCCTTTGGCAGCAGATCTCTATCAAAACCCAATACAATCACCCTTGGAAGGAGGAATGACTGTATCCTTTCTAGTTAGATCTGTCAGAGGCTTGGGTAAAATACAGTAGGGAAAATAAAGGAGCAGGAGGATAGAAAGAGGGTCCATCTTGTCCAAATTTCCATTTGCCTTCCAAGTTCTAAGGTTTTTGGAGAAAAAACATCTAAAATAAACTTTTGACTATATGTAGCACTATTGCAATACTCATTTTGAGGCCAACCCATCACTGGTTATGGATAGAGAGGAAGGGAATGAAAAAGATACCTTCTTACTCAACTGATCGGTCCCTGATGTGCATTATGAGTCATATCTGCTTATTTCACCAACAGAAACAAGTTTTTACTCTTTTCTCCCCTTCCTATTAGCAACACATAGAACTTACAGCTAAGAGAGGACTGGCTAAATCGTACTCTGTCTCTCAGACCACCAACAGAAGGGTTAACTACGGTTTTATTGCTGTGGTGATGCACAAGCTAGAAGAACACAGCCTGACTTCCAGGCCTCAGGTTGCATTCACAGTCCTGGCATCTAGAAGACACAAATGAGGGATTTTGCAGTGGAAGGAAAATGTGAGCCCAGCCCTCTGAGTATCCACATTCGTAGAAGATACTACAGAAAAGCATGGCTGTATAAAACCCTACAGATAGATCAGCAGATGGCTTGAGAAAAGAAAACTGTGGGACAAGTCCTACCCTTAGTGAACACTAAGGCAGTCCATGCTCTTTTTAAGGACAGAGATGTGGTCTTGGATGGGCAGAAACAGAGCTGAAAGGGAAGGCAGAGGGGCACAGCAGGGGGTTTTACTGTCCCAAGACCAGTGTGCGTTCCCCACACCAGGCATCACTAGCTGGGATGTGGTGTGGGTAGATGCCCTCTACTCCCTCCCCAAATCTCCATAACTGAACTTGGGCCATGCAAATGATTTAGTGAATGATGACATAACCAGTTGGTTGATTTGTCAGTTGAGGATGTCCCTGTCAAGAAAGTCCTGCTCAGTCTCCTACGTGTGCACTGATTCTCCTTTAACAGCCTAAGGGCCAAATACTCCAGTCTGTTTCTAATGTTGGAAAACAGTATTTAACCAAACTGTCCAGCCTAGCTGGGATCGTGGCAGTGTATTTCACACAGTTGAACCTGTCTCTCAGGTTAGTTGCTAACCCAACCAGATTCCATTTAACCAGAGAAATAAGCTGGGCTACTAGGTTGTCAATTTTGCATGAACCTTATGCCTGTAGTAATATAGTCTTTTTTTCCTCCAGTTTCTATGGAGCTGTTCACGTGCACGATAGGAACACTTATTTACACTCACTAGGAAGCGCTCTCAACAGAGGCTGCTCTCAAGCATGCTGCCAGCACATAGCAGAGGTGAAACCACCAGGCTGCAATAAAAAGTTTCGCCCCTGAGGCAAAAAGAGGGATGGAGACAAAAAGCATTTATCATTTCCTGTCACCATTATTGTCTCGTGGTTCCTCCTCAGCTAATGCCAGACCTCTGGCAGTGGAGCAAGGACGGATGGGAGGACTCATGCTGTGCATCCATTGAATTAACAGTTTGAGGGAAGAGGCTTCCAGTAGCTCCTTGAAGAATCAATTAGAAGTAAACCTTGGGCAAATCTACTCTTTAGGTAGGTCCCATTGAAGGGTAGGATTTGCCTGGTGAATTATTTAATTTCCTTTAGCTGAAAGGTATTAATTCATTCAATTAAATGCACTGAAATCTGCAGTTTTATCCTACAGACCCATTGGAATCAATGGGAAACTTTCTGGTGACTTCAGTGGCTTTGGTTCTATAAAATAATTTTTGAAGTTGTATTTATTTCATTTATTTAGTTGTATTAAAGATTTCTGGCATAGGAAAAAAAACCCTCTTGCTTCCTGAACTTAAATCTAATGTTAACGATACCTTTTAAAAGTCTTGTTGCAATGGAGGACTTAATTCTGTCATCAAACCAAATTAAACATCTGTGAAGTCTGTGCTCTCCTAATGTTTATCAAATGTGGAGACAACTTTAATATGTACCAGAAAGAAAGGAAAAATTCCTTTCTAGCAGAGATAGAATTGAAAATTTCCCTCTGTGCATTTTCTGCATTTCAATGTTGAGTATTTTATTTAGAATAGAGACTGACCCCCAAAACTACTAAAACAAAACCCTCAACGAAAAACCATCTTGAAATATCAATGTCTCCATAAAACACTGATGATTTGAAAACAATATGCTTGACCCTTTCAAAATGTGCATCCTCACTCCTACGCGAGTAACACTTTTATTTTTGTAGCAGCCCAAAATTTGGCAAGACACTCATCTCTCCCATTGACATCACTGAATCGTGGATCAGTGCACACAGGCTGGAAGCTTGTCATAAAATATCTTTGTGCTAATATTTATAAACTTGCCTAATTTTACTCCTAAGAATAATCCAACTACCATCAGATTTTTTTGAATCACAATATAAGTAATTATTGCAGGTTATGTTGTAAAAGCAGATAAAGGCAGGCCACACCACAGACATGTCCTCGTCAGGTGATCCACAAATGAAATAAATGGCAGTCAGTGTACCAAAAATTGTACATGTTCTTTGACTCATTTATAAACTGTGATAATGTCGTTGTGGTATTTTGTATGTATATAATAACCAGAACTACTCATGTTTATATCGCTTTAGTGGAAAGTGCTGCAAAAGCACTTTTATTACCTATCCCAAAGGAGTCACTATTACTTTTTTACATAAACAAAGCTACGAGACAAGTCAGTTACAACAGTTTCAGAGATTGCTCTTCACCAGCTTTAAATAATTTGCTCTTCAGCCAAATTTCAGGGTTGACATCTTTTCAGTTTTGAAATAGCACTTCTGCATCTTCAGCCTGACCTCTCAGCTGGTATTTAATAACTGCACGGGTCCAGGATCTCTGCTGGGAGACTGCAATGCAAAATAAAATCACTTCATTCAAACCAGCTTTGAGGTGGCATCAAGTTGAGGGGACAATAATTTCTTAAATAGCACCAGGTTGATCCCTTGTCTGTGTCTGCCTGTGGCCTGAGCAGATGCTCTTGTAGGGCACTGTCCCAGTACCACCATGCCCTCTCTGGCATCTCTGTGTGCCCCAGGCTACAGGAAAAAGCTTGAATGACTTGGTTTTGCTTACTCTTATTTTGCCCTCCTGCTTTTAGTACCTGAAGTGGTCCCAGACACCCTGCAGCTCTCAATGTTTTGCATTTTTTGGTATAAACTGCTGTTTTCTCATACTTTTGTTGTGCTGGAGGAGCAGGGTCTTCCTGCCAGCCATGTATGCATAAGCAAAACTACGTAGGGCTTTGAAGGCTGAGCACAAGACAAAGCATCCTCAGTAAGATCTGTTTCATATATGTCATCTCTTAAGTATCCTTTAAATGCTGCATTAATTGTGAGGCATTAGTAGAGGGAGGAATATCTTTTCACTTAATCATTCATGACCAAAAGGTTTCTTGTAAACTTGATTCACTCTCTCGTCTCCGGACTTTTTATTCTTCTATCTTGCTCCTCGTTTGAAGTAGCAATCTGCTACTTATCCTAAAAACAGTTCTTTCCAGGTCAAAGGAAATGGTATGAAGCTGCTTTTTCCTTCTCCCAGGCCTACAGCCAGGACAACTGAGTCCAGAAAGTCGCTACGGAGTGTCCAACAGAGTCCCCACAGGGGCAGATGCTGTTTGAGCCCATGACCCAGTTCAGAACTAGGGAGGTGATGTCTTTCCCTGGTTGCAAATGTCTTATTGCTTAAGAAAAAGAGCTGGTCTTCCCTCTTACTGTCAAAACAGAAGAGAAATCTGCTGAATTATTCTCCATAAAGTTGGTTTTATTGCTTACCTTGCCTGCTGGGTGATGGATTCCTATGAAGTTCACAACTTCTATTCTTTTCAGTTGCTTTTTGGGGTGATGGGACCCCTTTGAGTCGGTAGCTCTCTGTCATCGCCCTCGAGCTAGAAATGCAAGGAAGAAAAGAAAGAATTAAAATTCTGTACAAAGGTCAGAGAAAGCTTAAAGCCTGCAACTTGAAACCACTGGCACGGAGCTGCGGCACTTCATATTTCTGCTGGGAAGGGATCCCGCTTGTGGAATCAGAATAAAAGAAGTTCTTGTGAATCTTATGAGAGAATGCAGTGAGATATATATATATACACACAAAATTATATGTATGTGTGTGTGTATACATGCAGGCATATTTGTTATTTACATGTACATGCATATAAAGAGGGAAATCTTTAGGAGCAGTTTTCATGTGAAATCCTTGCTTACTCCTGGGTGATTAGAAAGGATAATAATAACAATAAAAAAAAAACCCCTCAAATGGGGATTAAATCCTCAAGAGAAGAAGTGCTCCATTTATTGGAGCCTTGCTTATCTTGCACAGAGTAAGGGGATTATGCGATTGCTTTTGTGTTCTGACCGATTGTGGCTAGACGGTTTCTGACATAATAGACTTGCCTACTGAAATAGAAACATTACTGTTAGATGAATTTGCAGCTGGCTGCAGAGATGTGTTTGTCTGAACAGAGATGTCCCTTGTAACTCACTGAAACACTTGCTCCGAGTGTGAAAGTCAGGCTTTTGGGGGAAGACATACACTGCTTTTGTTAGGCTTGCGAGATGCCGTAGCCTCTGGAGACACTGGGGCTGGCGCACTGTGGAGAAGGGACCTGAGTTCACAAGCCCTTTAGAACTGAAAATGCAACCCAACACTTGCAGAGTGGAGGCTGGGCATATAAGAAAGACTGGATTTTGGGCCATGTTGCTAGCTGATGTAATGGCACCGAGCAAGGAGCTTGATTCACAGGAGTTACGTGGTCTGGTGGCATGGGCGCTTCCTGAGAGTAGGGTTGGGAAACACTTCTGTGCTGGAGCTCCATCTCCCTGGACATGCCTTTGTGACAGCCATCATCAGCTTCAAACACTGCTAGGGAGGCTTTGGGATGCCGAGCTCCCTGCAGACCTCCCAGACTTGCCCTGCTAATTCGGACGGACCCGTGTACTGTGCTCCAGGACTGTCGGTCCGCATTTTCTGGCCACTAACGTGCTGCTTGGAAGTGCTCGGTCCTGTTTTGCTCTGGTGTCATGATCACAAAGGGGTTTTGAGTGTTAGAGACAACTTTTAGAGGAACAGAAGTGATATTTTGCATACTTTTCCAGCCAAGGACATGTTCCCACTGAAGGTGACACTGGGGCATGCAGCACAGGGCTCAATTCCTCTCCCGCTGTGTCCCCTGCCTTTCCTTGGGGCGCTTCTTTCCCCACTTTGGTAGCTCAGCAAATCCCACGTGACAGCAGAGGTGCTCCCATCCAGCGTGGCTGGGCAATGACAAAACTGAAAACCCCAGGTTGGGGCTTTTGAAGTTCTCAGTGTGGGGTGGGCACCATTGGCTTCAGAGGAGCAGCACGAGACCAGTGCAGGGCACATGGGAAAAATCCTCCCCGTCCACACTTGAAATGCCATGCTGGCACAATGCCAGGCAAAAGCTTTGGGCTGCACTTTCCTCTCCCTCCCTCCAAATCTCAGTCTGTCCTTTCCAAATGTTTCATCCAAATAAAGCGTGATCCCAGGGCCTCTCACCTCTCTCCTGTGCCCATGGCTGGCCATCCCCAGGGAAGGGACAATCTGGGAAGGATGTGCTCCAGTAGGCAGCTCCCTGGGGGATGATTGATCCCCTCTATCCCTTCCATAGATGGAGAACACTCATGCGTTGGAACACCTTTTGGGGCAAGGCAGCCCAAAGCCACAGAGTGTTGGGAAGGAACAGCAAAGGGTTAAGGTGTTAGGACCATAGCAGCTGCATCACAGCTACTCGCCTTTCCTGTTTTCATTCATCTCTGGCCATTTCCACCAACACACCCACACCCACCCCTTCCCATAACCTGGTCACTTTGTTTGGGGAAGACATCAATGTTCTGCAGTGTTACTTTTTGTGTGCGGGTTGTTTTTTTTTTTTTTCCTTTAAGATTATGTCATATAAAAAACATTTCACATCTAAAAATGACAATAAACTTTACACTTTCCTGCTGTAAAACAGGCCAGTGCTGTCACTAGTCTGCTTGTTCCGGGGGATTTATTGCCCCGTGTCCAATGTGATGCAATCCTCTCAAATGAAAAATCATCACGACTGAGCCCGTAGCTCAAAGAGACGATTTAAGAGGAATGGGAATAATTAAGGCTGCCCCTTACAAGCCCAGCACAAAGGCATTTCCAGAGCAGCCTGTACTCCTGGTGAATAGGCAGAAGGGGATCTTAGTTTTCCACGACTGAAATCCCCCATGGTCTCCACCACATCTGCAAGTGAAGGCGAGCCTGTGTCTTTGGATTTTAGCCAGTGTTTGGTGAAAAAAAGAGACTGGCATTTGGGGGGTGGGGGATTGTTCTTCCCTGAGCCTTCCAGACCCTGCCAAGCCTGCCTTGGGGAGGGGAAGATGCTGAGCGGCTGCCGGTGGCAGCACCCGCACCCGCAAGGCTGTGCATCACCCTGCTTTCAGTTGTTCCCTTAGTAAGGAATCAAGAGCACCCTGTGGCCCTACATATTTGCAGAAATAGCAGATAGGACTTCAGTTCAGCCGTGTCTGCCATCCCTCGCTCAGCAGCTACCATCTCACTGGAGGC
>NW_010262750.1:20917-21207 GCF_000690775.1 Eurypyga helias
ATGCCAGTCCAGAGTAAGAGTCTTCTCTGTGTCCTGTAATAGCCCAAACCAGAGCTGTTTAAAATCCTAATTGTTTCCCAGGGTCCCAGGGACAGTAGCCTTCTGTGTTAAACCTCCCTGGCATCTCTCTTCCCCAGGGTCCCTGCTGCAGCCTGCCTTCCGCTCTGGGGATGGAGGTGCCAGGTCACACCTCCTGCTGTGCTGCTGGGGGATCCAAAAGGGACCTGTGGTGCACTAATCTTCCCCTCTGGCTTTTTCTTAAGGCACCAAACTGCCTTGGGAGGGTGGGT
>NW_010262751.1:0-5910 GCF_000690775.1 Eurypyga helias
CGCGGGCTCTCTCGGCCCCGGAGCAGGGGCCAGCGGGGCTGCGCCGAGTCGGGTGGGCGTTGCAGGGCCCGTGGGACCTCACTGCGGTTTTCTTTCCGACCCAGGAAGATCCTGCCTTGATCCGCTGGGTCTATGCTAGGACACTGAACGTCTACCCTACTTTCCGTCCGACACCCAAGACGTCCTTCTTAGGGGCTGTTTTTGCAATAGGTCCTATCCTCTTCTGGTCTTTTGTCTTCAAAGCTCACAGGGTAAGTCACTTGACAACACTGAACGACAGTGAACACCCAATTGTAAAATGTAGATCTGCCCGGAGACTTAACTGTGGTTACATCCTCTTGCACCTATGAGTGATTAATGCCATTAAAGTAATGAGGGAAGGAAGGCTGGTTGAGCTGGATATCTAGAAGCCTCATAACTGCTCATAAAGGCCTGGTGTGCCAAGAGCCGTGTTCTGCCCTTGGGTACAGCCAGTCAGGGTTTCCTGATCAGGATATTGTGGTGTAATAAAGCTCTCTGTAGCACTGACAGTGGAATTTAATCATAAGAGACTGTTATTTCCAACCGCTGACATGCAGCAAGTGCGCTTTGTAAAATGAATAAATAGGGAGTTTGTGGGTGACAGGCCTAGCAAGGTCTCTGTGAATTGCTTAGCCGTTTCTGTAACCTCATGGAGCAGATGAGGAGGAGGACTTCTGCCAATTACAGTGCCTGATCGCAGCTGGATTGTTTACGTTTTTGGGAAGTTTATCTTGCTCTGTTCTAACTCCTGAAATGTGGGTGTCAGAATCTGAGCAATGGTAGCATCATCTTGAAAATACTCAGCTGCATACATTAGAAAATGCTGGGTGACTGCCACAGTGACTGGTTTTACTAGTGAATCTGTGGCTGTTGTAAAACACTCAATTCCGTGTTTTGTACAAAAGTAGTATGGTATGAATGTTTTTGAGACTTCAGCACCTCTGCAGTATTTTGTCATGCTGGTTTGGTTTTGTATGGGCTTAGCCACTGAGTGTGGCTTTGCATGTGAGTGCTTGAGGATAAATCTGTGCGAGGGAAGTCTAGACATCCTTGCCTGGGAATAGTTAAGATGATGTTTGTAATGCAGTCTCCAGGACAATTTGTTTTCCTATATTCCAGTTCCATTACTGACGTTTGGGGATTTTTCTTTGTTTTCTGGTAGTATATAAAGGGTAATAACTGTTTTCTCTGAGGAGTGTTGGCTGTGTGTCTGCGATAGCAAGAGATACATTGCCAAGCCTTTAAACAAGTCTTCTGGATTATTCGGACAGAAGGAGGAGGCAGAAGCTAAATATGTAAATGAACTGTGGCACAAGTGGTTTGGTGAAAAACACACCATGGGAATTGGTGCCTGCTGGCCCGTGAGAGCGGATAGATGTGCAGAGAGGTCGGTGGGAGCACATCTTCCGTAGCTGGTGGGTGAAGCGAAATGCCTTGTTCCTTTGTACTTTTTAACCACAGTGGGCTGTTACCGGGGTTTGTGCTGCTAGAGTCATTTAGGGTAGAAGAGACCCCTAAGATCGTAGGTGGTGCTGTCGTCCTGCACTCTGCTGAAATACTAGGAGTGCTTTTTTCTCATCCAAGCCTGATTGAAACTCCTTTTCCAATAAGATAACGAGGAATGTTCTCTTTCTTCCACAGGACCATAAAGAGAAGCTTATCAAAGAAGGTAAATACGAGCGACCGTTCAGTGTATTTTAAGTTCCTGAAACTGCAGTGCTGTTCATGGGATTTAAGTAAAATAAGGTGTGTTGTGTGCTGGTGTTTCTCCTTGATAAGAATAAATCTTAATTGCTCAGTTGTTGTCTTGCATCTTTAACAGTTATGGAAGGTGGATAAATGCAGGATCTTTATGTGTAATGTGGGTGGATGCGGGGAGCGTGTCCTGAGCTCAGCTGGTGTGCCCCTTTGGTTTATAGGCCGAGGCTCCTTGTAAACTGTGGGAGCTGCTGCTCTCAGAGCTGCACAGGCTGAAGTTTAAAATTAGCAGCCGGCTAAAACGTTTAGGAAACTGCTCTGGGCTTGCTTAAGACCTACTGCTGGCCTTACTGTGTATTTTTTCTTGGTGCCGGCTTCACTGTAGTTTGCCCTAATTGGATAAACAGCAAGTTCTGTGGTATTTTTTAATAACTCCAGGACCCTGCCTCCCTGCTTTCAGTAAGTTGAGTTAATTTTTATTTTCCCTAATCAAATAGAAGCCTAAACCATGCCTTTTCTTTATTGCAATAAACTTCTGGATAAACTCACTGTACCGGACTTCGAAATAGCGGGCTGAGCATTGCCGTGCTGTCTGTGACTAGCATTTCCACTATTTCTGTGATTCCTGTGAGTGGGAGACAAGAAGTAAAGGGATGGGGGGGTTGTGTTTGACAGCAGTTCCCTTCTCTTATAGGAGAAATCCATTGCACCCCTGCAAATGGGCCGTGATTGAAAAACCACCCACAAAGCGTAACTGTACCCTGTGCCTGCAGGGGCGTCGTCCCTGCTGAGTCTTAGCCAACCCAAGCCTTTTCTGCCCGGGTCGACTGGTACAGGGAGCTCTGGAACTGTTACTGCCAGAGTACTGAAATGTGAGTGCAAGGAAAAGGTTTTGAATTCAGACTTCTTTTTTCCTGGCATTTTCATATGGCCTGTAGGTGCCATCATGTTCCAAACAACCTTCATTCTTCAGACGTTCTGCAGGAGCAGTTTCTTCCCGAATGTTGGGGTCAGTGCCAAAACCTCAGCCTGATGCCAGAGATGAAAACTTCCCTCTGCCTGGAAAGCAGCCTGACAGTGAAGTCAGCAGGAGCAGCTCCACTAAGCCCCTTTCCCTAATTGTTAGGATGAAAGTATGGGCCGTTAGCAGTCCCTCTTCTGTCAGAGTGAGTTGATGAGCTTTCTCACAGGATCCCAGCATGGCTGAGGCTGCAAGGGAGCTGTGGAATCATCTGGTCCAACCCCCTGCTCATGCCTTGAGCAGGCTGCCCAGGACTGTGTCCAGGTGGCTTTTGAGTATCTCCAAGGAGGGAGACTCCACAGCCTCTGGGCAACCTGTGCCGGTGCTCGGTCATGCTCACAGTAAAACTGTGCTTCCTATCAGGAAGAAGTTCTTCCCGGAGAGGGTGGTGAGACACTGGGACAGGTTGCCCAGAGAAGCTGTGGATGCCCCATCCCTGGAAGTGTCCAAGGCCAGGCTGGATGAGGCTTGGAGCAACCTGGTCTAGTGGAAGGTGTCCCTGCCCATGGCAGGGGGGTTGGAACTGCATGGTCTTTAAGGTCCCTGCCAACCCAAACCATCCTGTGATTCTATGATTTATTTTATTTAGTTTGTTTCTATTTTAAAAAGCGTTTCCTGGTGTAGCTCTTCCCTTTCCTCTCTGGGTGGTGAAATGTTCAGGCGGTGGGGACTCGGCGCTAGGGCCGTGCAAGGCGGTGGCCTGCTGTTGCATCCCCTGTGTGCTCTCGGCAGCCCTCTTGCACCTGTCTCTGCGGCTTGTTCTAGCTTGACTAAAGCAAACCCTGTCGTTCCCTGCAGAACAGCTTCTAAAAGACTGTCAGAAGTGATAGTGCAGAATACGGCCGTGGGTCAGTGCAGAGAGAAAGGCATCAGTGCACGGAGAAAGTGGTATTTAGAAAAAAAGAAATAATTGCTTGTCTGAGCATGCTAAATTAACTGTCTTCTTGCTGCCACAAACTAATTTGATCTCCCAGGACCCATTTCCGCAGTTAATTGGAACTTGAGTTGCCACACATGTAAATTCTCCCTCGCAGCTGTGTTTGTTTCAGGCCAGTTGAGCAAATGGCTCCGGTGGGCTGTGGGGGAGCGCGGCGCCTCTCCTCTCCTAGGCCAGCCTCGGATCGGCACCCGCAGCCCTTCCCTTTGCAGATGAGAGGGGCTGATGCTACGTCCCTGCAGACTGGAGCCTGGTGCTTGGGGAAAGGCTGCCCTACTTTTCTCCCGCTCTCGTTATTCGCGGAACTCTCCGAGCCGTTTCCTTGCAAGGAACGCACGTGCTACGCTACTGGAGGTGGGGGCGGTGGTCTGAGGCAGTGGTGCCGGGTGTGTAGAGGAAGGAAAGCAGAGTTTCCCGTCAGAAATTCAGGGTGAAGACAGGAGAGTGAATGTGCTTCGAGGAATTTTACCCTTGGCTGATGTGTTAGCAGCCGTGTCTGCTTCAGCGATGGGTCTGTAGCAAGAGGAACTCAAGCCTGCAGGTCACTGTGAGATAATTTAGGTCCCAAACAGAAAACAGGCTTTTCCCCTCTGCCTGTGAAACATTTAGACCTCATTGATCCCTGGATCAGTCTGATTAAATCAGCTTCTCTGGCAAATTGATTCTCCTGAACGTCCTTTTCTGAGCCGGCTGTTTCAGAGTGAACATCTCCCTGTAGATTTCAGAATGTAATACTTTGCTCAAAGCTGATGCCTCAGACATCTGGTGCGGATCCAAAACCGACGACGGATGTAACTGACTGAAGTAAGGTGTTGCAGCTCTCCGTTTCCTTTTCTTTGGGAAAACTGAGGATTGCTCCCCTTGGGAAGTTAGAAACAGAGATCCCAGTGGCACCAAGCTTAGTAACCGTTTCATGTGGGCACGTGCTATAGCGCAGGCCTGAGGTTTGGGGTGCCCGGGCTGTGCTCCTGGTTCCCAGCCGTCTCCGGGCTTCGCTTTCTGCCTCCACCCTGTGGAGCTCACTGCCTGGAGGTGACACTTGCACACTCCCATGATTTCTGAGGTCCTCCAGGATGTTGTCTGCACTTGAGCTTTCTTCCAGGTACCTTCCCAGGAGCAAATGCCTGGACTGGGCAGACAAACCCTTTCGCACCTGCAAATTAGTGCTTAACTGGGGACAGAATTTGGCAAGTGCTGGCAAATGGTTTGATGCTGACGGATGGCCAGAACATGGGGTTGGAAAGGAAACTTTCCCTCACTGAGCAGCGAAACCCTTTGGATTCTCCAACCTTTTCTGGCTTGTGGTCTACTTTTCTGAGAGTCAAGCCTCCCCTTGGCAACGCTCCGCAGAGCAGCAGGTTGAAAGGCCTGCTCCAATAGGAGGCTTGGGTCTCCCATTTCCTCCTTGGAAAGCTCTTCCCCTGCAGACAGCATAAAATGCTTTACTGATCCCTACTTTCTCCCTGCGAAAGACACACCGGGTCGTATTTTCAGGGGTAGCTGTTACCTCGTATCCGCACAAGGCACAGCATTCACACCACCTACACATCGTGAGAGCCGTGCGGTACGTCAGCGTGTCACCAGGAAAGCTTTAATCGTGGTTTTTTACAGCATTTCCCAAGTTACATAGGGTTGATCATTGTTGTGGCTCGGTGGCTGCTGGGAATGCCGTTCTGTGCTGCGTTGCCCAAGTTGACCGTGCCACCACGTGGAGGTACCCTGGATTTCCCTGCCTTCACTCACGTGTTTTAAGCAACAAATACCTCTCTTTATTTGCACTTAGGGTTGAAATGGCTTTTCAGAGGCTCCCAGCACTTGTAGTAGTTTTTATCTAGGCGGTTGGAGGTCTGGAGGCCCCATTTGGTGACGGCCAGGCTGAGGGACGATTCGAACATGAAGGCCTGTTGGGAAGAGGGAAGAAGGTGGGTTAGGGCAGGAGAGGAAGAGTTTGCACGCAGGCAAGGCGGCTCTGCTCTCCCATAAGCAGGAGTTGCACGCGTGGGCCAGCCCTGCTGAGTTCTGTCTCCAGCCTGATGAACCCCAGGGGGAAAAAGCTCTTCAGAGCTGGCATTGCGATACTGGTATTAACCAGGAGAGACTTGGGATTCCCTGCATACCCAGGAAGGCCAGGTTGTTCCAACAGCTCTAGTTCAAGGTCTGTTGATGATCACCATTGGATTTTAGGGGGTGGAGAAAGGAGGACAGTCAGGGGTTTTGTTTCTTCATCCATAGG
>NW_010262751.1:5936-27892 GCF_000690775.1 Eurypyga helias
AGCATGAAAATTCCCAGCTTCCTGCTCAGGCAACAACTCATGCGACGATCAAAGCTGCCTGGCATCGCCCATCTCCAGGGGAGCTCCTGGGAGCGGAATGGTGCTGGTCGGTAGGGGAGGTGAATCATAGAATCATAGAACGGTTTGGGTTGGAAGGGACCTTAAAGATCATCCAGTTCCAACCCCCCTGCCATGGGCAGGGACACCTTCCACTAGACCAGGTTGCTCAAAGCCAACCTGGTCTAGTTGAATGCTGCAGCCGTGTGGTCCCAGTACTTTTCCAACCTGCCAGCAAGAAGCTAGGCTGTACTTTGAGAGTGGCAGAGCCGTGGTATGCTGTGCTGTCTTTAAAGTCTTACTGGCTCCCTTGGCTCCTTACCATGGTCCCTTCTGCAACCCTCTCAGGCTCCAGCTTGGCTTTGCTCGCCTTCTCAAAGCAGTCAGCGTCCGGCCCGTGCGGAGTCATCATGCTGTGCAAGCTGGCCCCTCCAGGCTGGAAACCTTCCTCCTTTGCTTCGTAGTGGCCTTTGATGAGCCCCATGAACTCGCTCATGCAGTTCCCTGCAGGAGGCAGAGGGAAGAGGGAGCAACGCAGTGTCAAGGGGAGGCATGGCAGCTGGGCCGTGAGCCCCTCCGAACCCAGCAGGGCGTCACAAGAGAGGACGCCGGGGAGCCTGCAGGCGATGCTTGCAGAGCTGTACAGCTTTTATTCCACTCTTAATTAGCTGGATTTAGAAACTGAGAGCTCCCTGATGAAGGTGCACTGGTGTTGGTCGACCTGTGCTTTTCCTACCACCTCGAGCTGTGTGAGTAGACCTGCCTACAGGCTGCACGGTGTAACCCCACATTTACAGGCTTGGCTTAGCGATCTTAAAGCGCAGGAAAGAACGCTCAGTACAATCATCCCTGCATTATGGGCACTGGGGCACAACATGCCTGGCTGGCACGCTGGTGAGAGAGTCTGGTCTGCTGTCCCACCTTAGAAACTTGGGATCATTGTGTTCACTATTCTGCCACCTCCAGTCCAGCCAGTTGCTTCAATACCTTGTTCTTTTGATGCGTGCATTATTTACGTATTTCTCGAGAGCCGCCGTATGCCCAAAGACAGGGAGCCAAATTTGCCTTTCCCCAAGGAAGAATGCTGTTAAATCATGATTAAATAAACCCTCTGAAACCAGTGGAGTAATGTACCACTAACTTACGTAGGGATGGCTATATCTAATCGTTCAGTACTTACTGAGCTACGCTACCCGTACGGGAAGTACTCTAACAACTGCCATCCCAAGCTTTCAGCTTCAGTAGACCTGAACTGACTAAACAATACGGCAACGTTCTGCTTAGCAGTCAGTTTTTGCAAAACCAGGACACGTTTCTGTGGCTGTGTTATATATAGCCCTTTTTCACCACTAGTTCAGTCTTCATTAAGTAGAAGCCAGGGTCTGAAGTGTTTAACAACAGAACTAATTCAGCTCAAAGCAGAGTTGGCCTATATGTGTAGGCAAACATTTATTAATTTTCCTCCCAAGTTGTCAGCATCTCATGTAAGATCGGGTTGTTAACCAGCTTTTCGTTGAACTCGCTCGCGCACTGCGCTGGGCGTGCTCATACTGCTGTACAGACCCTAACAGCTGGAGCACCAGTGTGTCTGCAACAGGACTCCTGCTCTTCCTTAGGCTGGTGAGTAGGAATCCAGGCTAGGACTTCAGAGAAGAGTCCAGCTTCTTATTTTGTTCACAGATTTCCTACATCATCCCAAGAACTTCGGCGTGCCTCTGTCGGTAAAAGAGCATTGTCCTCTACAAGCAGGATGCTGTGAGGTTAAAATCCCTTGGTGGCCATTAGATAGTAGTCCCCACTGTAACGAGAATCACACAAGTCCACTCCCACACACAGATACTGTATATGGTATAAAAGCTGTATCAGACACATTTTTCAACCCATAGTCCAAAGAGTCTCGGTGTAATTCACAGCCCCCAGGGATGTGGAAAGGTGACCAAGAGATGTCAGCATTTATCAGCTGCACACACCTTGGTGTGTGAATTTGTTACAGTGTCTAGGGGGAAATTTTTGGACCACCATTGCTATGTTTACACCTGGGGCAAAGTTAAGGCAAGACGGAAACCATGACTCTGCACAGAAGTCCTCTGAACACAGGCTTTCCACTGCACCCGAGAAGAGGAGGCAATGGTATTTCTGGCAAACTCTTGTAAAATATTTGGAGAGAGGAGTGTTGAGCAGCACTGAACTTGTGCTACTCCTACCCCAGAGTTGCTTTCTCCTGTTACACCTCTCTAATAGTACATCACCACACTAATTTCAGAGGGAACTGACGTGCAGTGCCTTGATAATTGTGTGTTGCGACTGTTCTGCCTGCCTGCCTTACCCACCCAGGCTCTGCCCCCCCCCGGCTGGGCTTGAGGAGTCAACCAACCTGCTCACCGTCAGTCCAGCGCTCGAGCCTGTGGCCGGGGTACGCCAGTGAGTAGCTGCGGTAGCTCTCTGCGCGCCTACTCTTAGCTCACAACACAGGCAGGTGAGTTATTTCAGCCGCCTTTTACCACGCACCGAGCAAGGTCGGACAAGTTCACGTTGTCCAACACGACGTGCCTGTGGAAAGCTAGCACGGTTCCGCTGATGCAGCAACTTCAGCGTGGTAAACCGGCCGTGTGTCTCCCATTTTAGGGTCTAAAAAGAGGTAACTGTGACCTGGCACTAAAAGCTAGCACGGCTCCGCTGATGCAGCAGCTTCAGCGTGGTAAACCGGCCATGTGTCTCCCATTTTAGGGTCTAATAAAAGAGGTAACTGTGACCTGGCACTGTCCCAGCCGGTCAGGTGACACGTTTGCATGTCACACTCGTTGGGAATGAAAGCAGAATGACAGGCCAGGACTTTGCCTGTGGGGTTTGTTCAGATGGCGGCACAGGTCCCTACGGTGCTTGCAAGCGCCGCTAGTTCTGCCATCCCCCAAGATGCTTGGAAGTACGTCTAAGGAGCAGGAGGAGCTGGATATTAAACTGTGGTTAGTGAGTGTGCAGAAAGCCTCTCAGCACTTCAGAGTGACCATAGTGTGACCCTGACAGCTTCTGAGGTGGGGCCTTTTAGCTGTCGACAGAAGGGGTGCAACATGAGCAAGCTTTGCCCCTCGGTCTCGTAGGTTGTCTCATCCCTACCCTGGAAGGGCAATCCCATGTGGGCAACTGCATCCCCGGCATCCATGCAGTGCAACATCTGGCCATGCTCTGCCAAGACGAAACCAAAAAACTGCCACAAGGAAGTCGGCTCTGGTGATGGCAACCAAAGTCCCCCCAAAATCAACCAACCGCCTGAGAAGGAGCCCAGTTCCGCATCTCTGGCTTCTTAAACGCCAGAAGTCCCTCCACTGCTGTGCAGGTGAGGAAGAAGGGCTCTGGAGAGCCGATGCAGCCCTTGGCTGTAACTCTGACCTCGCCCTGCGAGAGGCCTTGGGCAGCTTGACGTCCCTCTGCCTCTTGCCACCTATGATGTCGTGTTTTCGTCTCTCCTGTTCTTTATCTGTGCACTCTAATGAGATACTAAGCGACTCATGGCTGGATGACAGGACAATTTCTGATGCATTTGTGCAATGCCAAGTTCAATACGCCCCCGGTCTCAGTGTCATCTATGCAGACACCACCAGCCCATCACCTCTGAGTGATCCTGAGATGCTCTGATTAGGAACATCTTTGGGTTGGTTCATTTTCCAGGGAGGACTGACTGACTCCAAGAAGCTGACTCTAACTGTGCCAAGGGCAGCAAACCACACTGCTTCTTCCCTGCGCGTGCTCCCAAATAAATAGAGGCTTGCTTTTTCCCTGCAGTCCTGTACTCAAGCACAACGAACAAAGAGCAGACATACGGTGGTAGTATGGTGGACGGAAGGTGTTGTTCGCCACCCCCCATCGCGGGGGGAATATGACGAAGTCAGCCAATGCCACTCCAGCACGTGTCGACTTGGCTGTCAGGACAGTGAAGATAGAAGGATCCTGAAAAAAGCAAAGCAAAAAGCATGAAACAGAGCAGGGCTCCGACCTACCTGCTTGGGTCATCCAGCCGGTAAACCTGATGGATACAGCCTCTCCCTTGCTCAAACACTTTTAGCACCTGCATCTGGGGGTGTGGGTGGGATTTGTGACCCTGTGTGACAGCACCCAGCATCTTGATCCCATGATGAGCATAGGAGACAAGTGATAGGACTGGAAGGTTCTTCCTTGAGGCAGCCTTGGAGGGCCAGGCAATGGTGCCCTTGGAGCTGGTGGCACAGCTGTAGGGGAGTGACAGCCCAGCGAGACGGGATGCTGTAATTCCAGGAGCAGTCCCCAGCAGTCTCACCATGGAACAGTACCTCTTCCTTAGCCCCTTAGAGGACAGGAACATCCTGCTGGAGGCATCTAGCCTCACAGCCCTATTAGTTTGCAAACAGGGAGAACAAAGTGCAGAGAAATTGTGGCTTGCTTCAAGGCTTTTTGAAGCCTTTAGTCCAGCAAAGTGATTTTCTGGGCTTTGAGCCCAAAACCTGGCAGGTTGCTCTGGAGTTTAAGCAATACTTTCTGTTGGTGTCTCACTAGAAATGCTCCAGACTCCTTGCACACACACTTGCAGAAGCAGCGCCAAGAGATGGCATCGCTGCGGGCACCTCTCCCGCTGGGCTGGTTTCCTTTTTAGAAGAGCTTCTCACATTAGTTTTGGCTTTAGTTATTTTCCATAAGATCTAGAAATGATTGCAGTGCAAGCTGCCAGCTCTTCGAATGAATTTCAGTGCTGGGCTCTGAGGAACCAGGGGAAGGAGTCTGTGCAATTGCAAGAAATAAATCAAGGCAGGAATTTGAAGCAAAAGTCTTTTTGCTGAGTTGCATGGTGCGTGTTGGTTTCAGTATTCAGCTCTCCTCCAGGACACAGAAATTCTGTGCTAAGCTGCCTGAAGCAGTTTAAGAAGCTGATCAACCTCCAGTTAGTCTTTGTACCGCAAAGTAGGTTGTCTTTCTTTACAAAAGCTTGGTTTGGGCCCAGGGAAAACAGCACAAGTGATTTCACACTGTTTCTTAGAGCACAACGTATTTTTTACCAGGCATCAAGCTCCTGGAGCTCAGGGGGATCTGGATGGTACGGTATCCATGCAGCATTGCTCTGCCCTGCCCAGCTCCAGAACTTACCGCGTGGTCAAAGGCAACAGAATTGATGACCATGAATTTTTCCAGGTGGTATTTGTACGGCGTGTAGTTCCCGTGCCAGGCTACAACATTGAAGGGGGAGAAACCCTACCAAAGCAAAGAGACAGAGGGTTACCATACACAGCTTTCCAGCTTGCTGCACATTGGCAGGACACTGCTCTTCCCCAAATTAAAAATGGGTTTAGTGCTGGTGAGAGGTACACTGGCAGCGTGGAGCACGAAGCCCTTTAGGCACAGCCCGACATCGCCAGGATGTGGTTTTCCTCAGCGTTTCCACCACGTGAGCCTTGGCCTCCCTCTAGGGTTTGGTGTCTAAGGGCTTCCGAGTGCCTGGGCAGCGCTTGGACAAGGCCAGCTGCAACACTGGCTCTCTGGCAGGGTAACCTTGGCTTTTCACAGCAGCCCCAGCGCCTCTTTAACACTTGTCACCATAAACCATATGGGAACAGTGAGTCAGAGACCATCACTGAGTCTTTGAGCAGCTGGGACAATGAGTGACCCAACAAGGCAAGAGCTCAGTCCTGCTCCGCTTAACCGAGCAGGACCTCCTGGGACTGCCTGCACGCTACTGAGCTGCGTGTCTCAGGCCACGCGCTCACAGTCGCTGCGCTCCAGTGTTACCTGTTCTCCCGGGGCATCCTCACCTGCTGGGCTGCAAACAGCTTGCCCTGGTACTTGCTGATCACAGTGTACCCCCCTGGCACCTGGCGGTCCTCGTACCACGCGACGGGCACCAAGAAGTCACGTGGGTTGGCCAGGCCGTTGGCTCCTGTGAAAGAAAGAGATGCCAGAGCTCTTTGGGCAACCTGCAAGCAAAGAGAGAGGCCGGCGCAATTTCCTGGCTTTGTGGGTGCCCTTCTGCATTTTGAATGGCCTCACTGCTCCCTGGCCCACCACAAAACCTGAGATAGGCATGTACTTCTTGTGCTCCTACGAGGGGGTAACCGCAATGCGTCCTAGCATTTAAGTCCATGCTCCCCTTGTGTGAGCCCCTAGTTCCCTTCTGAAGAAGATTAGTACTTCTTCCTTAATTAAAGGCATGTAACAACTAGGCATTAATCAAAAAAACAGAGGGTGAATAGCTCTCTGTTCCTGGACATCCTGCTGGTTGGACATTTAGCCATGCGGAAGTTAGGAGGCATCTCATGAAGGGCCCAAATAAAATTCTGGATGCTTGCAAAAAGAGTGATAAAATAAGGGCTAGCGATACCTGCAGACTCCGGGCATAGTGAGGGGTTGGTTAGCGTGAGGAGTGCATTTTCAAAGCGCAGAGGACCATACGGGTGCTAAAGCACTCTTATTGTTACAAAACGGTTTGGAATTTCTTGGGTAAAAATGCAGACATTACTACCTGCTGCTAAGGTTTAACAGTCAGTGCTTTTCTCTAGCTGTCATTTTTTCGAGTGAAAAGTGAAGTTAGAATAAAGTAAGACTGAAATGCAAAGGATCTTGGTCTCTGAGGGGAAGGCGGGTAGGTGGTGAGAAGAGGAGCTCCTATAATTACCACCTCCTGAAAAGGTTTACCAGCAAGTGCACTCATTTTCTTTTCTCTTCTCCAGAAAGTAAACCTTATAATAGATTCCTGCCTTTTGGAGACCAAAAAAATAAATCAACCCCAAACCCAGTCCGACAGTGTCTGGAAAGCTAGCTAATGGGAAAACTTGTTACAAACAGGCTGGGGCAGCAATATCAATAATCAAGTGGAGCAGACAGCATGCAAGAAGTGGGTGAAGGCAGGTAACCTCAGCTGGCTGAAAGCAAAGCTGCTGAAAAATCACCGTAGGCTCAGGGCGGGAAGAGATGTGCCCAGCATGTCATACGGGAGAGATGCTCGACCTCGGACTCATTAAACAGTCCCCACTGCAAGAACAACCGGCTTCAAGGCCCCTAAACGCTCCCCACTGCAAGAACAACCGGCTCCAAGGTCACCATGGGAGATGATTGCGGAGACCCTTGGAATGCAGATGGGCCACGCCAAGCTTGTTACTGATTGATAATACCTCGTCAGCTCACTTCGAGCGTGGCCAGTCTTTCAGACCTCACGGAGAGCTATAAAACAAGCCCAGTCTAGTGGGGAAAAAACAACAATCCCAACCTAAAATTATAAACAACCAACCCCAAAACACCAAAGTGGAGAACTATTGGTGCTGGCTTTGTGGTTATCTTAGCTGTTACGAGGGAAGATTCACTTCCTTTCCCCGAGAAAATCTGAGCAGCAGTAACGGGGAGGTGTTGTCAGCAAGAAGAGTTGGGAGGCGAGTACTCTAGGGATAAGGAAGGTGAAATAACCTGAGCTGAGCACCTCCCGAAAGCTGGTTGGGGAAATCACAGTGGGGATGGTGGGGCCTCAGATGCCACGTGTCCTCGCAATGTCTTTGTGACAGCAGCAAGAGGCTGTGCTGTCGCAACCTGTGACATTGCACAGACCAGGAGGCAGCTGGACCTGGGATTTATGAGGGAGCTCGACCTGTGCCCAGAGAAGGCAGATCCACCCTGGCAGCGCAACACGGAGATGCGAGCGTTGCTGGTCCCAGTCCTGTGCTGCTCATTTTATGGATTTCAAATTGTCCAAGGAAAACAGCTTCTGACACTAAGGCACTCCAGGCTGTAGAGCTCTAAAGCACCCGTGTTCACCGGGATGGATGAAAAAAGTTGATTAAATCCAAAATGGGGCTTCAAGGATCTGTTGTCTCTGAAATCTGCCATTCTTTTACCAGCTAAATTCTCTCCTGTTACTCCACAGTGAGTAAGGGGCGTCAGTGATGATGGCCTTTTGAGTTTGTTTTGGTAGAAACAGATAGAGAGCCAGTCAGATCAGGACTTCCTGAGCAGAAGGCAAGAGAGAAAAGGGAAAAGGGGGATAGAAATGGTCCCTTCAGTCCTGGGGAAATCTTGGGACAACTGAGCTGTCACATTTTTTTGAGGGGGGAATGCTTGCTTTGCTGGGGAATAACAGTGCTGGGATGGAGAGCATTTTTTGAAAGGAGTGTGTGCATAGGAGGGTTTATTACATAGGAGATAAAAGATTTGGATTTGGGCTTGTAATTCCTGTCAGTCTCTATGAAAATCATGGTAGGTCTGCTGGGGGATTGTTACCAATGGGTCCCAGGTCAGGGAGCTCGAAGTGTGCCCCGTACACCTCCAGGATGTAGCCTCTGGTCTCTCCAAACACCTCCACACTGAATCGCATTCCTTGCTGGAAAATAAAGAAGATACTCGGATCCTTACAGGACACACGCAGCTGAATGCAGGAGCTGGCTTGCTCCAGCGTCGGGCTCTGAGCCACAGGCAGGGTGCAGCCAGCCCTTACCTGGATGACACAGATTTCATTGGGCTCCACTAGCATCTTCCCAAACTCGGTTGTGATGAGCAGTTTCCCTTGCTGGGGCACTGGGGAGACAAAATGCAGGCAGAGGAGCTGAAGTGATGTGGTGAATGCCTTCCTCGCTGTCCACCCAGAGCACCCAGGCTCCAAGGAAGGGCAACGGGCTCTTTCAGACCAATGGGACTGGGCTTCTCCCATGCAGAGCCTTACAGCAGAGATGTCTGCACTGGAGAGAGAGACCATCCCCATGGCCCCCGCGGCCTAGCAGATGCCTGCATGCAGTTCAGCTGGCCATCACCTCACGTTCCCTTGATGCAGGGTCTGTGCCACAGATGCTAAATCCACATAAAGGGGTCTTAATGTATGGCCATACCTGTCCATAACATTATCGTCATGTAAAATGGTGCACGTACCCATCCTTGTCATGACCCCAGCAGTGTGAGATGTCTGGGAATAGCTAATTCTCCTGGCTTCCTGAGGGTAGAAGTAATGCTTTGCTAATGTCTTCATTATTTTCCTGGACTGTCTAGGCACAGGAGAGCTCACATTTTGACTTGAAAAACTACTAGATTTTCAAACCCGATCCTGGCACTTTTACTTCACGGTAGTGAGGGAGGTGAGTGAGAACAATTTAGTAGCTATTTTATGGGAGAATTGTTTCTGTTGGTGACCCCAAGGCATTTCTGTCCCTCGGTCAGGAAAGATACAAGCAAATATCAGGATTCTGATCCTACTCAGAATATTTTTCGGCATGTGCTCGCTTTATGTGCCAACCTCAACACTCTTCGTGGCTGTCTGGTTGCCTGAGGCTGGCATAGCGTGGGACCTAAGCTGTCGTGCCAAATACTCTTGGACTGAAACAACGAAGGCATCTAGCTGTAAACTGTTCAGAAATCCTGAGGCTTATGTTTTCTAAAAAAACTCCGCCTGTGGTGTGCCTAATACCAATCTGGGGAGCGCTGGGAAACCATCCCTGAGCCTCGTGCCAAGGAAGTTGGGTCACTGCTCAAAACCAAAGTTGAGGTCTGGCACAAACGTGCGCTCGCGGGGCTGCATGGGAGTGGTGCATCCCACCCAACAGCCCAGCCGGTGCCAGACCACTAAATCTGGATGGTGTGAGGGTGAAGGCAACCCTCCCCTCCAAGCCTTGGCTGTAGGGAACAGGCTCTGGATGGACAAGAGACAGGCAGGTGGCAACCCAAGTAGATCCTCAGGGAAAGGAAAAGCCGAAGCTTCAACTCACCTATTAGGAAGTCACCGTCCGAATTATAGAGGCATCTGAAGAAGAAGAACAGGAAGGTCAGAGTGCTGCGAGCCCCAGGCACACACCATGGACACAGCTGGGGAGTCTGAGCTGGGAGACTGACGTGGCAGAGGTCTCCCGTTCGGCACCAGGAATGCTGTTTGCAGGTCAGGGAATGCAATATACGGGCCAATGCGGAGGTGGCAGGGAGGTTTGATGTGCATGGCCTGGAAGCAGGATCTCCTCCGACCTCTGCCAGGTCCCTGCCTTTGTGGCCATGGGTGCATCAGGTGTTGTAAGCTGGGGAGCAGGGCTGACTCCCCCCAGGAGCCGCTGTGGAGTCTAGCGATGCCCATCGGAGATTGCATGCATGTTGACTTCCGAGGAGCACCTCCAGTCCCTGGGATAGGAGCACCTGGATCCAACACATCCCATCTTGCTGCATCCCCATGCCCAGCTCCTTCCTTCTCTTGGTGCGTCCCCACCCGCTCCCCCAGTGCCCAGTCACAGAGCACAACCTGCTTCACGCACGCCTGCCATGGACACCACGAACACCTTTGCCTGTGCACACAGGAATGCAGGGACATAGATCCAGCCCCGCTGGGAGCAGCTGGCCTCGAGCACAGCGGAACAGGCCGGCAGCCAGCCTGGGGCAGCCCGAGCCTCCAGCGCAGCCACCACTGACCTGTCGAGCATGGAGCTGTTGCAGACAAAAATATGGACAGCGATGCCATTGCGTCCTCTGGGCTCTCCGGCACCACACAGGGTGTGCAATCCCTATGGGCAAACCCAAAGCAGCGGGAGTGAGTGGCAGGCATCAGGGCAAGGGCCAGCCCCCTTTTCTCCCTTCATCCCACTCCCTTGCTAGGGCTCACCCCCTCTCCCCGCTTCCTGTGCCGGTACCAGCCTGTCCACGCATGGACTTTGGCCAAACACGCCGGCTTTACTGTCCTATCTCAAGGGTTTCTGAGCAATCCATGAAAGCTGGCGTTTTCCAGCCCTGGGACTGGGCAGAGCTAGAGGTTGGGGCCTTTTTAAAGAGTTCCTTGAAAGACAATGAAGAAAATCAAGTCTACTGTCAGGCGGTTGAAATCTGGGATCCTCCCCCCTCCCACAGATGCTCTGCCAGCCCGGAGGTATCAACCCCACTGGTGTTAGCCCAGTGCTGAGCACCCCGTGTGCCCTACTGCCCTCCGAGGGGGGGAGTGGGTGTGGGGGGTGCCCAGATTCCCCAGTCCCCCAACTTACACTCACAAAATCCAGCTTATTCTGAGGGGCTTTCGGGATCTCAAAAGGTTTCCATCGCAGCTAGATCGCGACAAACAGAAAGCACGAGGGCAATGACAGTGGTTATAATGCTGAGGGTGGCAATTCAACAGAAAGCAGACCCCCAGCCCGCCCCTGCCCCCCCAGCTGAGGCAGCTTTCTCTTGCCTCTGTGCCTTGTTTGATTTGGCTTACAGCTTTATTTTGATTTATGGAGCTTTTTTTCATTTTTTACTAATAATTTTGTAAAATAATTTGCAGGCCTGTGAAGTGGCAAGGTTAAAAAAAAAAAAAAAATCCTATTTAAAAGCTGTCTCTTTCTCTATTACTAACAACACTGTTGAGAGCAAAAAAATTCAGATGAGCCAGCTTTCCACGGCCAAATTGTCATGGTCCCGTGCTTCACTCTGCGCTGGATGATTCACTCTCCCTGACCCGAGCATAACACTCCTGTGTGCTCCACCTCATTTCCCCACATCCGAAGCAAAAATATCTCTACCTACGTGAGTGAGAGCTGCGAGCAGCACTAATTACTTCTCGCAAAGCCTGTGGAGATCCTCAGGCAGGAGGTGCCGGAGGACTCCCAAGTATTTATTCCCGCTAATATCATATTAAGGGTCTTTGTAGCCCTTGGGAATGAGCTACTGCGGCTGAGGGCTCCTCTCTGGGGGGTGGTTCAGTGCAGACCAACCCAAGCACCCTGAATTAGGAGGATGTTGATGTGGCCAGCTGCCAGATCTATCTCTTGAATCGATATGCTTGACCTCAGATGAAAGTGCCTGTAACTCTGGGCAAACACAAGAACATTTTCTTGCTTTTAGCTACCTGAACTGGCAGTTCTTGACATGTTTTTAGGCTGGTGCCCTGAGAAAGCAAAGCTTATGTGTCTCTACCTCTGTGCCTGCTGCTCCCCAAAATTTTGAACTAGGTGAAATTTCAGCTAAATTTGAAAGGGATACAGAAATATTAAATTCCTCGAAGCCTCGTGGAAGTTTTCCAAACCCAAAGTGTGGGTGCCCAGGCGACTTGCCAGGCTCTCCCGGAGACCCAGCCTCGGGAGGAAACAGGCCACTGTGCCCAGCGACTGCATCTGCGAGCAAAGCTGAGCAAAGCAGGGGCTTATCATTAATTCATCAGCTGCACCCCAGGCCTGGCCCTGCAGCTTGGCCCTCCCTGCTCTGCTCTCCAAATCCATCTGCTTCCCAAGGACATCCCACTGCCACACCCTCGCAGCAGCCCTGGAGCGCCTGGGTTGGATCCATCCCCTGTCACTTCCTCCCCATCCCATCCGCTGCCGGGCAGAGCCACATTTTTCTTGGCAGGAGACCTGGGAGGCTCCGTGCCAGTGCCTGCTCCGGATCACACTGCTGGGGTGCTGAGAAGAGAGGAAGAGGCTGCTGGAGAAGCCACATGTTCGGGATGGAAACATCAAACACACCCACCCGTGGATCAGGTGGGACCCTTGTGAGGTATTGACACCTCACAGGAGAGCCAGTAAGGTAGTGGTGAACCTCAGGTTTTGCCTTCAGCCCTCCTTAAAGCATGTTTTCCTGTGGTTTTCCGAGACAGCCTTCCAGGTGCAAACCATACACCCCACAAAGCACAGTCAGAAGGTGCTTCTGAGTCTGCTGCCACTCCCAGCAGTGGGACCTTCCCTGGCTCCTGTTCATTGCATTGGCACAACCACTGTGGAGGCCAGTGGTGGCATCTCAAAGTCAACTGCTCCTCTAACGATTGTTTTAAGCCTTCAGGGTCAGGAATTGGGAACCGTTGATGGAAGCCATCGGGAATCACTGACAGGATGGATGTGCAGAGAGACAAAGGGAGAAGACCCAGCAGACAGGACAAAGGGAGAGAAGGAGAGGGAGAATAGGGGAAAAAAGATAAATAAATATCCAGTGGAAAGACGGTCTAAAGGGAAGCAAATTTTCTCAATGAAGAATATAGAAGATGACAGTAAGTCTACAGATGGAATAATAAACAGAACGTAGGTCCTACATAACAGCTTCATTTTCACTTTGGTCCCTATGGACGCCTCCACGGTTGTCATTCCTGTGGGACAAGGAGAGCGGGAAATGTCACCCAGCCCACCGGTTGCAACTGCAAATGCTGACTGGCCCCTCTCCTCAGAAACGTTTGCAAACTGTTCAGTAACCGCCTGGCTCTGCCCGCCGTCGGGCTGCTGCGGCTCTGCCACGTTTGGGTTCTGCCAATGCAAGAAAAGAACGAGCACCCTGGGCCAGAAGAGAAGTCCAGGATGGCCAGCGGCAGCCAGCGCCGGGTGCCTGAAATGGGGAAGCTTCCGGTGTTGTTTCCCTGTGTGTGGTCCATGAGCCTCTGGAGATATGGCACCTCTGCGCCTTTACAGGTTTTCTCTCTCCAGCATTTGTCAAACACTTTCTGAACTCATCTGCATCCTCTGGCAAGGAGTTTCACAGTTTATGCAGTTATTTTTTCTGTTTAACGTGACATTCATTACTGGTATTCATTTTCTTCCTGCCTCCCAATCATCGCTTCCAGGCTGGAGAGCTTTTTGCTGTTTCAGCATTTCTTGCACGGATGTCACTCCCTATTTTTTCATCATCTTTGTCCACTTTCCTGTTTTGCCCACTGTGCCTTTTATAATTCCACCATTGTCTTTGGGCAACATTGAGGGATTTTTTTTCCCATTGACGTCAATGGGCTTTGCATAAGGTACCTCCATATGGCCATCCTTTTAGACGGAATACGACTGGAAAAGCTCCTTAAGTGGGCTGGGCGAAACACAAAGCACCTCAGGGAAGCGCTGGTCTTGTCCAACAAATTGAACCTGGTCTCTGGCTCTGCTTCAGAGAGGGTGAGAAGGAAGGCAGGAAGAGAGTTCCCACTTACTGCTAGGAAATAACCCCTCTGGGTTTGATGATTGCCCTTGTAAGTGGTGAGAGAGAGTGGGCATGTGCTTAATTGCTGTTCCCTCAGGCAAAACACGTGCTACACGTAAACGGCTTGAGATCCGGGCATCTTGGAATTACCGTAATCACAAATAGCCGTAATGGTAGGTATGGGCTGCAAAAGGGCATGGGGGTGGACGAGGTGGTAACAGAAGTTGTTGGAGCTTCATCTGGGAAGAAGAACCAAAGGGACCTAAATATGAGCTTGTCACCGCTCCTTGGTCAGTGACTGGAAAATATATTCCAGCGGAACTAGGAAAGTATGTAGACAAATGTCGAGGCTGCCGGGAGGCTGGAAATTAGCTAATGATGATGCATCAAAGGGCAAAATGTGAGAGGAGCGAAACCCGATGGCCATGAGTTGATGTTGAGAGGAGAATGGCTGGAGGAGAGAGTCAGATTAGCAAAGCCAAATGTTCTGGGGCTGGCAGGGAAGAAATCATGATTAAATATGATGGCAAGGCCGTAACAGAGGAAGACAAATGCTGTGTCTCTGCACGACTCTCCAGAATGAAGCTTGATTTCCCATGAGGGCTGCAGAGAAATGGGCTGGCAGCCAGCAGCCTCTCCGAAAGCACAGGGAAGGAGGGGATAGATGGCAGAGACATGATGCTGCTCTGCCTGCTGGGCTGGGGCACGATGAGCCTTCGGTGGGGGGCACCGAAGAGGAAAAGAGAGCAGCCTGAGAGGTGGCCAACAGGAGCCCCCAAGGGCGATGTTGGACAGCACAGACCAAACCCCGTGACACTGCGGCTGTGCTGGCAAGCGGCACAGGCATCCATCGAGGTGGGGAGCAGTAGCAAGCGTCACGTCGAGGGCTGTCCTTCCTTGGATGCCCATAGGTGAGGTGGCAGTCAGGACCCAGCTCCCATGTTGGCCAGAACCCCAGGTCCCTACAGCTCTCCTCTGACCTCTTTGCACCCCTGGCTGCTTTAATATTTGACTGTCCTATGGCCATACAACTCTAAGATCTCACCCTCCTGGCAAGACCAGGGCTCTTTCCAGCACAGTTTACCTGGTTGGGGTCAGGCTCAACTTCATCCCAGTTGTGTGTCAAGTGGCCTTCCTCAAGAGGTTTGAAGGGTTTGTGGCAGACTGAAGGTAGGATCCGATACAGCCAGCTACAAAAAAGGAAAAAACTTGAATTAGCCTGGGGAAGAGGTTAAATCCTCTGGGTTGCAGCCAGCTGACTGAGCTCCTGAAGGCAGGAATAACATTTACATTGGTGGAAACTGGACCAAAAGGTGTGTTGAATATCGAACACCAGCTCGCGGCCAGAGACTTCCAGAGAGATGGCTTTTTATCATAGCCTGTAAGTACAAATATATGCTGTTATATGTAAATAAATGTCTGTATGTGTGTTTAGGTATGATTACACATGTTTACATTCACACACACGTATGTATGTATGTAAAAAATGAAGATAGGGCTTTGTCTGTGGCTGAAACACAGCAACCTCTGAGGTAGAAAAAAGCCTGCTTAAACCCAGCTACAAAGCAACTCAGACAGGGCAGGGAGGGGCACAGTATCTAACTGGAAGTACAGAGGAGCTTCCAGGAGACAGAAGGTCACAGCCAGTATCTGAATGTGGATGGATTACTGAAAGTAGCATCCTATGCCTGGCTGGCCATGCCCGCAGGACCACCAGTGAGCTCATGCCGCAGAGTTTCATGTGGGATGCTGCTTCCTGACACTGGAGGAGGTCCCCCACGCCTCCATCGCTGCCTGGGATGGCACTCGCCTTCCTTGCTGCCCGCTGTGTCCGTGGCTGCAGCCCCTGCCGACCCACCGCTCCCACGGCCTCGGGCATCCGCACACCATGCAGAGGGGCAGCCAAGCCCAAAGCTGGGCTTTTAATCAGGCGGGAGGGCAGAGGTAATCAGGAAAGCCTGAGCTAAGCACGGCTGCTTTGATGTGTTAACAGAGGTGGTTGCAGTTTGGGTGGGTGGGAGAGGGGAGGAGGGAGCTCTCCTCTGAGAGCTGGAAAATTTCCATCAAGGACATCTTCGTGTGGCAAACAATGATTCATCCCTTTCCCACGCGCACCGCGAGCTGGCACCAGCCCGGAGAGCAGAGCTCTGCTAGGCAGCTCAGATGATGCATTTGCCTTTCATTTGAACGAACAACAGAAGGGACAGAAAAGCCACCGTGGGAAAAGCAAAATGAGAAACTCATCTTCTGCAATCTGGTCATGGATGGAGCGCGATGACCAGGACGGAGCTCCAGGATGTTTGCTGCCGGCTGGAACAAGCTGTCCCCAGCACTGGGGTAGGAAGCAGTGTTCTGGGTCTGAGACCCTGGCCAGCCCCAAGGTGGGTACAGCCTGAGCTAGCACCTCACTGGCCCCGGCTGGCGTGCATGAGCATCCCTTGGGAGGAGGGAGGAGTCCTGCTCAGATTCTCGGTTTTGACACTCTCCATCAGGTGCTTAACAGTGCCAGTTGCAGCGGTGACATTTTGCAGTAGCATCAGAGCTGAGACCCTGAGGCTGTTTTGCACAGCACACAGCCCCCCCGGGATGATCTGGCCCCGTGAATGCCCGCTCCCCTTCCTATCCTCGCTCAGAAAACCATTTGTTTCCCCATCCTGACACCCTCTTTCTCAGCATTTTCACAATCCACTCACCCCACCCGACCATCCTCTCCCTCCCCTGTTGTTTCCTGCCTTTGTCCCTCTCCCAGCACATGGTTTTTGGGTACATGCCTCACCACCTCCATCCTCCCCGGCTGACAGAAAGCGCTGGTGGCACAGTCTCTCCATCTCTGCCTGCCGCTCGCCCCGAGCACCCCACATCACCCCCGCCCCCCGCTGCCGGCAGTCACGATACCTGCGCTTGTTCATGGGCCGGGGACAGGTGAAGGCAGAGCCGGAGAGCTGTTCAGCATACAGGCCGTACGGGCAGACTTGCGGGTTATTCTGAATGGGAGAAGAAGGAAGGATAAGGGATTTAGCCCTGGAGCCCCTGACAGAGGACCACAGTGGGTGCCCAGCACCCCGATGCCGTGCAGTGGATTGTGTCCTGAGTCTGTGCATCAGTCCCACTGGTCGTATCTTCTTGCTCCTGTGAGGCTGGATGACCTGCAAGTACCAGCCAGACCCCAAAACCCATTCCCACATACAAGAGGCTACCAAAGTGCCCTAACGAGCCGGCACAGCCGTCGGGGCAGCACTCTGGCTGCTAGAGCAAGCTGTACGAGGCAGTGCCCGGTAGGGTCAGCTGCAGGAGCTTGGGGGAAAAGGGGACTATTCCCAACACTTACAGACTGCAAAGCAGACTGTTAGGCACAGATGTTTTTGAGACCAAGTGTTCAGAGGGGTTGACCCGGAGCATCAGGTCTGTCTGGCTTTCCAGAGGGCTGATAAATACTTGCAGCAGCTGCACCTTTGCTTCTTCCTTCCCACTCACTAAATGCCCCTTTCTCCTGCCCAGAGGACGGATGCCTGGAGCAGGCATTTTGGTGGTGTGCTGCTTCCTCCTGCCAGTGCTGTTTGCTGCCCGAGAGCGGGAGTGACCTGTGTGGGAGCCTTTGCTTTTCCGCAGGGCTTCTGCACGGTGACAGACTTCCTCTGGAGCACAACGGGGGCACTTTCCCCTTTGCAGAGCCGTGGGTATGACTAGCACAGGTTTAGCAGCCCTTGTGAGTTCATTCCTGAAGGACAGATTCCTCCTTTTCAGAGAACAGAAACTACACATTTTGATCTAAGTAGGCCAGCATCTTTTTTTTTTGAGATCAGCAAGAAGCAAACACATCCAAGAACTGCAGGAAATACCCCGGTGGGACAGTCATACACCATTTGCTATCCCATCTCCCTCCTGCAAGGTCTGGTTCAGCATCCTGCCATCCTGCTGCGGCTAAGCGGATCAGCCATCCGTACAGCGCCAGCCACTGCCCTGACAGGTGGGCAGAAGGAAGAGGTAAAGCTCCCATAACGCACGTAGCTTCCAGCCCTCAAGCTCCATCTTGTCGGTATGGGTATGCAGGGAAGCAGGGGGATCAATAGCCCTTGTCATTTTTGTCTTAGCCAGCACTGCTGCAGATGCCAGTCTTAGAAATACTGCAGAGGAGAAAGGATCCACCCCTGGGACTGGAGGGTTTTTTGTCAATCTCGGTTTCAGATTTTTTATTAACTCTTTTGACACCAGGTCCAAACTCTGTCCAGACGAGGGTACCTCCACCCGGAGCTGGAGGGGTCTCGTCCCCTGGAAAGTGGTGCTGCTCTGGGAAATCACAAGGAGCACATCCACCATTGCCTGTCCAGACCAGCAGCCACCGCTACTGAGCTCCCAGTTTTCGGGTGCCTCTTTCTTACATCTTTTCTCCACCTGTCTGCTATAGCTCGGAGACAAGACCCTGCAGCAGCTGCCTGGTGCCGTTGGTCTGATCCAGCACAGCACTTGTTCTGCCCTGAGGGTGCACCACAGGCTGCAGTGCAGACCTAGGGCACACGTACGTGCATTTGATGTGTTCTAGTGCTGTGTGTTGCTACCCACACTAGCACACAGCGTGTAAAACGTCGGGACTGAGGAGATCCAGAAAACTCAGGAAAAGCGAAGGGTGACGTTCCCTGTTTGGCCTTAATTCTACTGCCCTTTTTGGCACAGAGGATGAAGGGGAGCTGACTTGTACCAAGGGATGTCATTGAGCGTAAAAGGCTGCCATCCCAGTCCAAGGGATAGCAGGGCATCCCAGGGCGGGCACAGTCAGCCTCAGGATGTGTGCTGGTGCAGAGGAGATGAAAGCACTTCAGTTCTTCAGGGTTTTGTTCTTGCCTCTGCAGACCGAGTGGCCAAGATCACATGGCTCGCGGTTCCTTTCTTTAAAACAGAAAGACCCAACATCATTTATTTTAATCTAACATTCTCAGAGGTTGCTTACCTTTAAGAACGAATCTGTTGGTTTATTACTACAGGCATTCAGGTCCCCTCCCTACAAAGAGGCTGCTCTCCTGCCAAAGGCTTATAAGGCAGCTTCATCAAACACGGTTCCTACAGAAATCCCAATAGGCGCCTCTCCTGCATGTCCCTCTCTGCCAACCTTCAAACTTCGGCTCCGGTTTATTCCAGAGTCGATGGCTTCCTTCCCAGTGTGGCCGAGCCGCTTCTATTGTAAAGCCCTTTTGGAAAAAATGGTGTTGAGTGGAGGGGATTTAGGCAAGTCTTAGCCCCCTAGGTGAAACTTGGAAGCTCACGAGTAACTTAAAAATTGAAAGTACCAATGGAAATGTTTAATCCTGATTTTTGCCAGCATCTTATTATTCCAGTCCTGCATAAAGAAGGAGACTTTTGGAGTCTGGAGACTATTGTGGTGGCAGGGAGAAAGGAAACATGTTAAGATGAAAAGAAGCCCAGGGAACAGATATTTGCTCCGTTCCATGTAATTTTAATAAAGCATTTTAAAAAACTCAGTACCTGTCCCTCCGGTAAAGCTCCTGGACAGCGTGGATCCTCAGAGACATGTTCATTTCCAAATCCCGACATGTACTGTAAAATAAACCACACAACTCACCATCATTTTGAAAACACAAGCAACACCAGTCCAGGCAGCCCATCCATCACTTCCCATGCTTTTTTCCCAGGCGCTTTGTATGCATTAAGACTTTCTCAAGTGATCTACCTGTGTATTGCCACAGACCCTTTTCACAGCTCCTGGGTTCGCTTCTTTAGACAACTGCATGGTGGAATGCGAAGCACTGACAGGATTTGCTCTTCTGCTAAATCTGCATGTACATTTTGACCATATTCTGCACCAGGAAGGCACTTGAGAAGTAAGCCAAATGTCACATCTGCAGTCAGACTCAAGAACATCAGGGTGATGTATAGGTAGAAGAACGCACACCAACATTATGGAGGTGTGCTCACACCATCCAAGTTAAATCTGACTTCGCTTGCGTCATGGATGTTCCAAAATCTACAGACTGCCTTGCAAATTTGTGCACTGAGTCATGGCCCTCAGGGATTGAAACTGGGAGTCCTTTGGTTGTCAGGTTCTTGTGATACATCCCCGTGACTGTCAAGAAGCCCCTCTGCTATGGGGATAGGCTGGGAGAGTTGGGGTGTTCAGCCTGGAGAAGAGAAGGCTCCGGGGAGCCCTTACAGCCCCTTCCAGTGCCTGAAGGGGCTACAAGGAAGCTGGGGGGGACTTTTTACAAGGGTCTGTAGTGACAGGACAAGGGGTAACGGGTTTAAATTGAAAGCGGGGAGGTTTAGATTGGATATCAGGAAGAAATTCTTCCCAGAGAGGGTGGTGAGGCAACGGGGCAGGTTGCCCAGAGAAGCTGTGGATGCCCCATCCCTGGAAGTGTCCAAGGCCAGGCTGGATGAGGCTTGGAGCAACCTGGTCTAGTGGAAGGTGTCCCTGCCGATGGCAGGGGGGTTGGAACTGGATGGTCCTTAAGGTCCCTCCCAGCCCAAACCATCCTGTGATTCTATGATTAAGAAAGAGGTAGTATCCCTCATAGTAGGGGTGAGGGAGGAAAGGAAACTGAACTGGGACTTAAATTATGTCACTGATTTGCCCTGAGTATTACCCAGCTGGGGGTGAACTGTCCACCATGGTATTAAGCAAAAACTAATCCATTACCAGGTGAAAATGTGGTTTTCTAGGGCGATGTATACCTGAGAGACCTATGGACAGAACAGACCTGCTCCCGTGCCGGCTGTGCTCTGAGGAATAGCATGGCTGAAAGCCGCAGGACCCTGGAGGATGCGGCTCCCAGCTTTGTGACACTGCGAAATGCCCCACGGCACACCTGAGACACACGAGGGAGGCTGGTATAACAGAAACCTCAGCTTTGCCCTGACAGAATGTAACTGCAGTCCCTTCAGAGGCTACAGAGAGGCACGAAGCAGCTCCGTTGAACTCTGCGTGAACGCAGAGGTGTTTTGGCAGCGATCAATGGTTCAGCTCCGTGGCCTGGGGAGAGCGTTAAATATTAATGCTCCCCTCTGTCAACGGCAGGAGCAGCCGGGTGACTCGGCTGCCTTCCCATGGCAGCACTGGGATGGCAAAGCCCAGGGGTCTCAACACTCGGCGATGCTGCTGCTGCTGCGCCCCAGCTGCTGCCTGGGGGTCCCAGGGCTGAGAAACCCCGGGAAGCGCAGGCACCATCCCTCTGTGGGTGCGACACCCCGGGAGGCAGCGGTCTGACACGAAGGTGGAGTGACAAAGCCCCTGTACCTGGTTTGTTATGTCATTGTAGTGCCTGGATTGTTTCCCCCAGGGGTTCTCAGCCTTCTGCAATGGGCAGCCTCCCTGGAAATTTCCCGGTGTAGCAGACACTCCGAGAGCCAACCTGAAACCTCCCGAGGAACCGCGTGCCTTCCCCAGGCACCCTTCAGCGACCTGTGAGAAAAGTCCATTCCCGGGGGGCCAGGCTGGCGGGGAGCCTTGCTTAGCCTGAACCTGAAAACATCTCCATCGGCTCAGGGAGGATATTTCTCTCCTTACAAAAGAACGCACATCGCTGGGACTCTGCTCTCCACTGGGTTCTGCAAGAAGCACATTGATATGCAAAGCAGCAGGTCACCTAAGCAGCCTTGGCAAATGTGTTGTACTGGAGCATTTCTTCCTTCTTTTTTTTTTTTTTTCCCTTTTTTCTTCTCTTCCTCCCCTCTTTTAAACGGAAATGCAGCAATATCTGATGGGACTGCAGCAGTTCCAGAATTAACCGAGACCTCCGCACTGCATCCACCTCTACCAGCGATGTAAAGGTGGTGGGAGCATTTGCCTCTGGGGTGGCCTGGATGAAAAGGGGAGGAAAGGGGGAATGGGAGGAGGAGGGGGACACGCTGATTTTTTTGGAGGCATAGCCAGCAAGGCCCAGCAGGCTCTGCCATCAGCACAGCAAGCAGAGGGTTAATGAGACATGCAGGCTGCTTTGCTGAGCACCACCTGCAGAATGATCGACCTAGAGCTGGTAGAGAGCCGGGAGGGGACATCTGTGGGTCTTGGGTGGTTTTGTGTATGTGGTAACCGGCGTGTGCTCCCCAGCAGCCCCCTGCCACAC
>NW_010262751.1:27911-28116 GCF_000690775.1 Eurypyga helias
GTGGTACCGGGGGTGTCCCCCCCAGCACCCCCCTGCCACACCGCTGGGGAGAGGGGGGAAGGAGCCACAGAGATTTTGCTGTGAGAAACCCGTTCCCCATCCTTCAGGCTAAAAAGCTGGTGACCTGCGCATCTGATCTGCCCATCCACATCCCCAAAACCCCCTTTGCTTCTGCTTGCTGGGCCAAGGGAAGGGAAGAAAACCA
>NW_010262752.1:0-1257 GCF_000690775.1 Eurypyga helias
CTCCAATTTAGAGACAAGTATGTTGAGCATCACATTCCCCCACCAGCCCCTCCCTGTTGGTGAGAACAA
Organism: Eurypyga helias; assembly: GCF_000690775.1. NCBI lineage: Eukaryota > Metazoa > Chordata > Aves > Eurypygiformes > Eurypygidae > Eurypyga > Eurypyga helias. The sequence goes on from NW_010262752.1 coordinate 70, forward strand.
GGTCCAGCATGGTTCCCCTCCTCATCGGCTCCTCTGCCCCTTGGAAGTTGTCATCGATGCATTCCAGGAACCTCCTGGCTTGCTTGTGCCCTGCCGTGTTGTCCCTCCAACAGGTGTCGGGGTGGTTGAAGTCCCCCATGAGGACCAGGGTTTGTGAGTGTGAGGCTGCTGCTGTCTCTGTAGAGGGCCTCATCCACTTGCTCATCCTTGCCAGATGGCCTATAGCAGACTTCTACTACAGTATCCCCTCTCCCTGTCCTCCCTTTAATCCTGACCCATAAGCTCTTGGTCAGCTCCTCATTCATCTCCAGATGGAGTTCCACTCACTCCAGCTGATCTCTGACTTAGAGAGCAACACCCCTTCCATGTCTCCCCTGCCTGTCCTTCCCAAAGAGCCTGTATCCTTCCATTCTGACATTTGTCATAGGATCCATCCTACCACGTCTCCACGATGCCAATGAGGTCACAGCCCCTGCTGCGTGCACACCACTATAGCTTCTCTTTTTCAGGCTCTGTGTGTACGCATAGAGGCATTTAAGATGGGCCCCTGATTACGTTGGCTTGCTGACTGGAGCAGCTGGAATTCTCTTGTTTTGTTTGCCAGGTGCTCTCCTGGTGACCTGTGATTCTTCTCCAGGCTCTGGGCATCTGTTGGTGGCTCTGGTGGTTCTATCCCCTTCCCCCTTCAAACCTAGTTTAAAGCCTTCTCAATGAGCCCTGCCAGTTTATGGGCGAGAATCCTTTATCTCCTTTGACACAACTGCATGCCCTGTGTCACCAGCCGGCCCTGTGCCATGTAAACCTCCCCACAACCAAAAAACCCAAAATTCCACCGTTGGCATCAGTCTCTGAGCCACGTCTTGATCAGGCGTGCTTTCCTGTTCCTCCCAGTATCCTTCCCTGCCATTAAAGGGATTGAGGAGAACACTGCCTGTGCTCTCGAGCCTGCAACCATTCACCCCAGTGTCCTGAAGTCCCTTTTGATGGCTTTGCTTCTGGATTCCTCTCTGCAGCCCTGTCACTGCCCACCTGCATGACCAGCAGTGGGTAATAATCTGTGGGCCATACCAGACCAGGGAGTTTCCTGGTGATGTCCCTAACCCAGGCCCCAGGGAGGCAGCAGACTTCCCTGTGGGATGGGTCTGGGCGGCATATCGGGCCCTCTGTTCCCCTCAGAAGGGAAATCAC
>NW_010262752.1:1421-1634 GCF_000690775.1 Eurypyga helias
CCTGGAGTTCCAGATCCCCATCTCTGTTCTGCAGGGGCAACTGGGAAGGGGAGGGAGAGCAGGAGGGGACACGCCAACCTCACGGAGCAGGGACCTGTTTCCATTCTGCTCCTTCTCGTAGGTCCCTTCTGTCTGCCTGGTGGCAAGAGGATGTGGGATCCACTGCCAGCTGTGGGACCTCGATCTGACTTTGCCTCAGGGGTGGTGGATTGG
>NW_010262753.1:0-2144 GCF_000690775.1 Eurypyga helias
GACGGGACCTGCCAGGGTCTGGATCAGGCCTTCCTGGGTCTGTTTTGGAGCAGTTGGCTGAGGTTTTGGAGCCAGTGTAGCTTGCGGGCCCGGCTGGGGGTGCTGCAGGGCGGGGGGGGGGAGCCGCTGCTATTGAGACTCTGGATGTGTACTGGGACCAGTGTAGAGATCCCAGTACAGGGAGGATAAACTGGAGCTAGTGCAGAGGGACAGCTCAGCTGGAGCATGGGGCAGAGGGGAACCCCATAGCAGCTTTTCTGTACCTAAAACGTTAGAGGGGACAGAGCTGAGCTCTTCGCAGAGGTCTGCAGTAAGAGAGCATGACAGAGAGACCAAAATTAGAGTGAGAGAGTTAATTAGTTGCTGCTACAACGCCCAGAGGCCAGTGGGGTCTCTGTCTCTGGGAGAGGTGCCACTCAGCTGGAGTGGGCTACTGTAGCTGGCCCTGCTTTGAGCAGGGATGGAGCAGAGGGCAAATCTTCCCCCCCGTCGGAGCAACCGGGTTTCCTTCCTGCCCCTGCTTGCTGCTGCTCTGGCAGCGGGTCAGCCTCCAGCTTCAGCACGAGCTCTGGAAAGGAATTCGGTCCCTTCACTGGGTTTTCAAGAGAATCCTGGACCGGCACATGATCCTGTGCCCGCAGACCCCAGCCCTGGTCTGCAAACCTCCCCCTGGCCGCAGGGCAGCCGATCTCGTTCATCTGAGCGGGAAGGGGCCGTGGTTTTTCTGTGGTCCAAAATCCCTTGGGGAGAGGGGAACCTCTCTATTCCCAGAGGTTTGTGAGCACCAAAAGCTGTGTCTGCTCCTTTCCAGCTCCCCCGAGCAGGAGTCTGATGAGAGAAAGTGCAACTACGAGCGGTACCGAGGCCTGGTGCAGAACGACTTCGCTGGCAGTAAGCGTCTCGTGCAGGTGGAAGGGGGCGGGGTGGGCTGGGGGAGGGGCGACGCCACCCCTCTCATTTGGGGGAAAACCCCGCTAATCCGGGGCACGGCTTGCCGTGGCACCAGCCAAAGGGCAAGGGGGTGTTTTTACCCCTGTCCTGGGGGTGGCGGGGTGGTGGGAGAGCTGCATCCCCTCTAACGAGCTGTGGTTAATTAGCTCTCCCGAGTGGGCGTAAGGCAAGCTGGTAACTTCCCTGTGTGGTTGCAGTCTCGGAGGAGCAGTGTCTCTACCAGATCTACATCGACGAGCTCTACGGGGGACTCCAGAAGCCAAATGAAGATGAGAAAAAGAAGTGAGTGTGAGGAGGTGGCAGGGGACTGTTGTCACGTCTCTGTCCTGGGGGCTGCGCTGGGACCGCAGCTCCACGGCCTCGGAAACACACGCTGTTCAACTGGTCCCAGTTTCCCCTCTTCCGGGGCGGGACAGCCACCGGCCGCACCGTCCACCCTCAGCAACGCTCTGAAGTTGTCCCCTGCGTCTCCATGCGGAAATGTCCCTCCCGGCCGGGGGCCGAGCGGAGCGGTGGTGGCTGAGGAGGGAGGCAGAGGAAGGGCCGGTTTCTTCCCGAGGAGACTTTCCACCCTGACGCCGCGGCGGAGCCGCCGTGCTGGAGGGGAGAGGCGGGCAGGGGCTGAGTGTGTCTGTGCCCAGGCTGGCGGAGAAAAAGGCCTCCATCGGCTACACATACGAGGACAGCACCGTGGCTGAGCTCGAGAACTCCTTGGAGAAGCGGGGGGAGGAGGAAGACTCCGAGGAAGACAGCAACACGGATGAAGACGAAGTCATCCCCGATATTGGTAATGGGCTGCTTCGCCCCGGGTTGCCCGGCCCAGCCTTGCAACGCCGGGGGCTGGGCTGGGGGTGCGCTGAGCTGCCTGCGCTCTGCCCGCAGATGTGGAGGTGGATGTGGATGAGCTGAACCAGGAGCAGGTGGCCGACCTGAACAAGCAGGCGACCACGTACGGCATGGCGGACGGGGACTTTGTCAGGTACGGCTGGGATGGCCGGGGAAAGCCCTGGGAACCCAGCACAGCCTCCCCGGGACCTCCCCTTCTCGCTGGGGCTGAATCTTTTGCGAATGGGCCTGTCTCTAGGGTGGGGGTTTCCAAAAACATCTCCCCTGAGCACAGCCTGCCTTTCTGGGTGCTGGCCTCTTATTAAGGGTCTCTCTTCTTTTCTGGGGGGTGGGGGGAAGGATGTTGC
>NW_010262754.1:0-4073 GCF_000690775.1 Eurypyga helias
CCTGCGGCTGGCCGGGGCCTGCGGGAGCCCGCGCTTTTCCCCCAGCCGGCGGAAAGAGCTCTGTAGCCGTCAGCGCTGCGCGCTCGGTACCAGCAGCGTTTGCGGAAGGCTTCCTGAAAGATGCGGAGTTAATGGGAAAGGGAAGAGAGGAAGAGGGTGAGATGCAGGAACTCTGAAGTACCGGGGTATTCTTAAATAATAATAAAAAAAGGATTTCACTTTCTTTAATAAGGAACCGTTGTAAACTGGATCACTTCCTGCAGTACTGAAAATTGTCCCTTGCTCTAGTGCAATCCCCGTTGTGTTTTTGCAAGTACTGATTCTGAAGCAATGCCAGGAAAAATAAACCAGTAACAAAGAAAGTTCTGCACCTGGGCTTCACCTCCGAAGGACGTCATGTCCAGGGGCACTAACACAAGTAGAAGAGCAGGAAAGGGTGTGGAGAGGCTCGGCGTTTACTTGGTGCTGTGGTACAGTGATTATTTTTTATATGCTTATTTACCACTTCAGTTTCTTCAAGGGTAGGATTTGGGAAATATAATTTAATCCATATTTTTCAGACTGGGAAGTATCCAAAGCATTATGATACAAAGAGCTTAATATGCTGCAATTTCATGACACTACAGTGATTTAGCTGCCCTTTTTCATCCAGAGAGGATAGGAATATCATATCGGGCAGTTGACTCGTGCTACGTCACAGCATAAAGAGGATTACACATACAGATTACAGCTCTTATAGTGACACAGAAATATCTGACACAAGCAGTTTGTATCAGAATTAGAAATGCTGTTGAAGAACTGAGAGCGTTTGGATTATTCTGTGACTATCATATGGGTCATGTAGGCAACAACCGGAACACAGCATGGAGAGGAAGTCCATGAAGTGTTTGGCTGCATGGATATGTGTATTGCTGAGCTAGCAAAGGCAGTAACAATAGTGCATGATGTCACTCCTTATCTCTAAGGCCTTTGCGATAATCCACCGCTGCGGTTGCACTGAGATCCGGACATATGGTTAAAACCCATAAAAGCAACAGTCCATAAGGTCAACAGACATATGGCTGACAGGCCAAAAAGTTAATAAGCTGAGTAGTCTGTAAACTAGGAACCTGGAAATAAGTGTCTGGTATATCCAAGGAGGGAGGAAAGGCTTTTTTAGAAAGACTGGTGAGGAGTTTATTTTAAAAAAATATTCTTGTCTGGTGTTTTTTTAGTGCAGAGCAAAGTTTTATGGAATTCTTCAGCTGAGTAAATGCCATTAAAGCAACAACGCAATTTCAATCCTCAAAAAATTGAGAGGGGGCTAGAAATCATTTGTGTGTCAGCAGGATTTAACTCTTGCTTAGACCAGTGAATATTAACAACTTATTGACTGGCTGACCTCTGGATACTCCAAAGCATTTGATTTAGCCGGATGCAAGCACATGGTGAAAATATCTATATTCAGTAGCGTGGAGGCTACTGTGTAAAATAGGAATGTACACACTAGCATGAGGTACTACTTCAGTAAAATTTTTACTCCACCACTCTGTTTCAGTGATTAAAATGTATTTTTAAACTAGAGATAGGTTGTTAAACCCAGAGATTCTTAAATGATACTGGAATCTGATTAATGGTCTCTGTCACAATTGAAAGACCCCATTTGCAATTAGCAGGTGGTGTGGGTAGCCAGCATAATGTATTTGGTTTCTACTGGTGGCTGGTATGCTGGCTTCGTTTGGAAATAACACCAGAAAATGGTGAAGATGCTGCATGACAACACTAAGAAGGATTCTGAGGAGATTGCTGCCTCCTTCCTTGTCTTTGGCTTCTTTCAGAGCAGTGGAGTCCGGGATCCCAAACTATGCTTCTTTTGCCACTGTTAGCACATATTTCTGTTTGAGTGTACTGTCCAACAGTGTTGAAATCTTCTGGCCGGTTTGTCTTTACATTCCCTTTAATTCCCTTTTGTCATCCTTGTACCTCCTCTATCATGTTGTTGCCTGCAGAACTCTGCAACCGATCTTGCCACTCAGACTAAGAATAGAAACAGATCACCTTGACTCCTCAGCCCTTTAAGAACCAGTTGAAAACCACCTCTATCTTTTTAAATGTCTTGTACAAATTTTCTCCAGTTTACTTCTCCGATATAGCCCCTAACTTGTCCCTCCACCATCACTTCCTTTTTGCCCCTTCTTTTTTAACCTGCTTCCTTTCTTTTTTCCTTTGCAGACTGTGCAAGCCGTTAGTGTCAGCATTTCCTTCTCTGTTTCCTGCCATCTGTATCTTGCTAACTTCCCCCAGTCTTTCAGTCTGTATTGTATGCCTTATCTCCTTTTCCTATGTCAGTGACACTAATTGCTCTTCCTCCCTCAATTCTATCTGATAGAATAATTTATTCCCTAAATTATATTTTTGTATAATCTCTGCAATGCATACCTTATACTGACTTTCGTTACTATATTCAGTGCGGAGTGTTTTCTCCTTACAGATGGTAAATGGAGAAAGGAAAGCAAAGCCATGTTAATCACAAGCAGCCAGGGCTTTGTAGCTGAGGAACAGTTTAACAAAGTGGCTGGCAGACGGCTCTGCACTGTACTCTGTTTCTTTCCCAGTCATCAAAGCTCTTCCATAGCATTCACATCTTCCAAAAGTTGTTTGATCTTGTTACTAGGAGCAGAAGTCAGGTAACAGCTGTGGTGTCCAGCGCTGACCATTCCAAAGGTCATACTTTACCTTCTGTGAATTACTGCTGGGACAAGCATGTGGAAGTTACAAGGAGTCAAGAAGGCCACAGAGTGATGTCCTAAGAGCATTACAATTTGTTCTTAACTTCCCCATGAGTATTTAGTCTCCAGTTGTTCCCATCACCAAATATTCCAACTAGGACTGTCTGCTCAGGATAGCATAGCGAGTTTTTTCCACAGAGGTACTTCAAGGGTAAGTTATTTTCTGCACATTTTAGTGAGGAACAAAATGAAACAGAATGGCCTTCCTGGAAAATCACTTTAAAAAATACTTATGCTTTTCCTCTATTTTGGTGATATTTTGTGCTGCATGGTATCCTAATCTTAGCTGCAGTGCTGCCTTGGAAAGAAAGCACACCAGCAGCAGTTCTCACACGTATTTTGCTACAGATATGGTCTAACAAATTCCCAGTTCCCAAAACATTAAAAAGTCTTTTCTTACATCTGTACTCCTTTCATCATGTAAGTACCCTCCTACTGGTATAGTTACAGCTAATTCTCTCTGAATAATACTGCTATATTCAGGAATAGTGGCACGACACTCAAGCTAATAGGCTATCCACATTCTCAGCTTCAGAACAACATAAGGGGTGATAGATTTTTACAGCTGTTGCTGTTGTCATCATTTCTGCAAAGTAAACATTGTCTCTTTTAATATGAGGGTTTTTAATGGGACTTGTTTCAGGACTTCATATTTGGTTTCTTAAATAAGTTGCGCTTGCGTTATCGTAGACACCAAGGAGAGAGAAGTAATGAAAAAAGCATGATTTACACTTTGCAGCTGGAAAGAGGTATCTTGTTTTCAGTGTTTGTACCTCTGAATAGTGATGTCCTTGTGATTCAGCACTGTTTTCACTGATTTCACTGCAGGGAATTACTATAAAATTTTAAGAACCGTGTGTGAAACAGGTATGTTTACTAGAAATAGGGTGGTAGATTTTTTTAAACCTACCACAAATGAAAAATTACCTTGTCCCTAATCTACTGTAAATCTTAATTATATGAAGATTCCTAGGTTAAGTTTCTAATAAAGGAAAAATTACTAGGAAAAGGTGTAGTTTAATCAAGCAAAAGAGTTGGCCGCTACCATACTTTACAAGGTTGTTAGCCTACCGCAAAGTTTTTAGAGCAATTTAAAGTAATTCCATTCCTTTTCTCAGGATGGCCTTGCAAAATAGTTTCAAAAGGATTATTTCCCTTTGGTTTTTGTGAAGATTATGCAAATCTCAAAATATGTAAAACCTAGCCAGAAGAATCTGCGAAACACATGAACCTGTCACCATTTTAGCTGTGTGACAGGAAGAGATGTGCATAGGTGGTCACACAGTATAGAATCATAGAATCATA
>NW_010262755.1:0-207 GCF_000690775.1 Eurypyga helias
GGGCTGCGCCATCGCTGTTTGATTTGGGCTGTAAAATGAATTAATGAGTAACTGGCCGAGCTGTGGCAACGGAGCAGGAGGAACAGCTGCCCTGAGCCAGGGAAAACCCCGTGCGGGAGGGCTGCTTTGTCCCGGGCTGGATTTGGGACTGCCAGGGTCCCTCTGCACTGCCCCATCCCACGGGAGCGCTGCTGCACGTCCTGCCCC
>NW_010262755.1:303-1013 GCF_000690775.1 Eurypyga helias
GGTTAGCTCCTTCGCGTAAAATCACGTCCATTTAATCCCCGTGGCAAGAAGGTTTCCCTCTAGAGAGGTTTCTTAGCTAAGACGTACCCTAAGCTGAAAATGAGGGTGCTGCCCATAAAATAGCAGCTGCTTCCACCTGTCTCTGTTGCCAGCGGGCAGGAAGGCTCCAGGCCGTGCCTCGGCATCCAGAACCTGCCTTGCTGCTGGGCCCTTCCCCGTGCCAGAGGAAGGGGCGAAATAAGAGTGCCTTTTGGAGAAGAACCCAAACAACAGGCCCTCGGTGGCCTTCAGCTCTGCCTGGGAAAGGCCTGAGCCCAAGCAGGACGTGGCAGATGCTGCTCCTGGCACGGAGCGAGCCCGAGGGAAGGTCTCTGCAGAGCAGTCCTGGCTCTGTGGGTGGACTGATGCCTCGTAGGTGGATCCATCGGTGGATCCAGCCTGACTCAGCTCCGGGGACCGACACAGCAGCTGTCCGTAGCATGCATTTGCTGCCTACTCTCGCTGAAGCCTCAGCTCCGCCGGCTGTTGTTCTGCAAAGCCAACCCACTCCCGCTGAGCCTCCGGCAACGCTGAAGCCGCCCTCTGCCTCGCTCCGACGTGCTTCCCGCAGGGAGTGGGTGCCCAGCGTGACGGGAGGCGCCGTGCACGTGGGCCTCTTGCTGCTTCCCGAGCTTGGTGGCTGCCGCCTCCGCTGCCGTCCTGCTGCCCAC
>NW_010262756.1:0-25847 GCF_000690775.1 Eurypyga helias
CTCTGGGCGCCAGGGAGAGAGAGAGCTGCTCTGCGTAGCCAAATTGAGCATGACCAAATTGAGTTCTCAACCTGGGCCTGGCAGGTTTCTCTCTGGGATGAAGTGGCGTACTGAAGCTAGTGGTTTTGGTTTTTTTACCAGTTTATTCATGGAGGACACACTGCCAAAATCTCGGACTTCAGTTGGAATCCCAGTGAGCCCTGGGTAATCTGCTCAGTGTCGGAGGACAACGTAATGCAGATATGGCAGATGGTGAGTGTCGCAGCAGCCGGGGGGCGGCTGCTGGCGTGAGCGGGGCTGAAGCGGGTTGTAGTGAGGGCCGCCCGTGCCGTCAGCGGCTGAAGCAGTCTGGCCCCTCTCCTTCCTGCTCTGACTGCCGGCAGGGTAAGACGTCCCGAAGAAGATGCAGGCTAAAACCGCCAGAACCAGTGCAGCTGCTGCCTGATTCTTGACCCTGAGGCTGAGGCACTAGTCAGTAGTGAGAGCAAAGGCGGTAGTTGCCAACTTACATCCAGTGCTAGCCAAGGCTCGCCCTTCCCCCCTGACCCACATGCTGATGGCGAAGCAGGGTGCCCTGTCACTCTCCGCCTGGTTCACGGTACTTCACCTTACAGGGGTTGGCTCAGTTACCTTAGAAACCTGGAATGAACCCACTTGGGAACAACTTCAGGAATTCAGCAGGCTGAAGGGTGTGTCACGAGTCAGGCTTTTGGTTTCGGATCCCTCTTTGACTTATTGTGTGTGATCAGACGGAGGCTGGAATGAGTCCAAGAAGGACGTTCACGGTGTAAGGAATTCAAAGGTGGAGGCTTATGCTGCTGAAGCTGAGCCACTGTGTGCTGGTGCCTGCGTTTGGCTGCCCTGTAAGAAAGGGCAGGGAGAGGGTCCCTTTAAGGGAGGGGATGATGTCTGTGCCGCCTTGCTGTTATCATGCCTTTCTGTGTAAGGCGTAGAGGGTGGTTTAAAAACCAGCCATGTCCACCACTTGTAACGCGTTGTGTCTTTTAGGCGGAAAACATTTACAACGATGACGAACTAGATATAGCGGCAACCGAACTGGAGGGTCAAGGAACCTAACTGTCCTTCCCTAAGGAACTGCTGGCTGTGATGTAGGAGTTGATTACCGTGTACGTTAAAAACAACCACCAAACCGAAAGAAAAAAACCCAACCCACCTCCAAAAGCAAGCACTGGGTGGAAGCATTACGTCGGAACGAGGATGCTCTCAGTGGGGCACGGAAAGCTTGTAGAGGCAAGTGGCCGCGGGCTACCCTTGGTACTTTGGGCACTTTGGGCTGTTGTGTACTGTACAGCAACTGGCTTTTAGGGAAAAGAACGCTTGAATACCTACGTCTGGTTTTGTTTTTTTTTTAACAAACGTTGTGGGTTCCTGTGAACACAACAGTCAAATCCTCACTCTTCCCGCGCTGGAAGCGCACACCAAATTTTTTATTAACATGTAAAAAGGCTTTTTATGTTTACACAACACTTTTGGATTGGCTTTGCATAAATAAAATGCTGAATAAAATCCTCGGTGCATTCAGTTCGTTAGAGGAGGAGCCCCCCTCTACCTCTTCTAGATCAAAAGGCCGTGAGGCAGGTGTCTAAAATACACAACTACCCGAACAAGTACGGGACAAACACAGGGCTGGCTTCTGAACCTCTGGCTGACTGAAAAGCGGGAGAATTTGGACCATGGGGAAGTAAAAGCGCTCCATATTCATCGTGGTTCTGTGGACAAGTTGGAGATCACCTTGGGAGCTGTCAGCTGGACAGTCTGGCTTGGTATCTGACATGAGTGTAAACAGAAGCTTGTCATTAGGGAAGGGAGGCCTCAACTGCGTGAAGTGTTGCCTGTCCTGATGTTTCTGCACAAGCTGAAAACAGGTCATTTTAGTGACTGATACTGAAAGTGTGATTTCTTTTTTTTTTTTTCCTTGATGTTGGAAGTGTTGCTTCCTTTGAGGTGTCTCTTGCTCTTGTCTTCACCTGTGTTTCTAACCAAGTGGTAGGCTGTGGGGCTCAAGCTCTGTGTCTTCTGCTGCCTTTGCTGGCTCTGGCTGGGGTGTTCTTCACTTCCACCCCGCAAGCGGATGCGGTGCTGTGTTTTGGATTTATGGCTGGGAGGGCGTCCATAACATGCATTTGGCTACTGCTAAGCCGTGCTCGCGTGTCCTGGAGGCTGTGGGTGGGGATGCAGCCTGGACTGATATTCCTTACTGTGCTCAGCAATAAAATAGGGAGAGGGGGAAGAAGAGGCCTTCCATGGAAGCTCTTGGGAGACTGGCAGGGCATCTGCCTGCTTGTGGGAGGTGGCAAGTGAGAGGGTTGGTGAGGCACTGGAACAGGTTGCCCAGAGTAGCTGTGGATGCCCCATCCCTGGAAGTGTTCAAGCCCAGGCTGGATGAGGCTTTGAGCAACCTGGTCTAGTGGAAGGTGTCCCTGCCCATGGCAGGGGGGTTGGAACTAGATGGTCTTTAAGGTCCCTTCCAACCCAAACCAGTCTGTGATTCTATGATTTCACCTCCTGCTGCCCCTTGCCCACCGTCTTCCACCTCTCCCTGTTCTCTGCCCTGTCCTGCTGCGGGGGGCAGTGAGTAGGCATCTCTGGTGTTTGCCTGCGGGCCAGGCTCAGCCTACCCCTCTATGGGTCCCAAAAGGAAAGCTGCTATTTGAGGTAAATATTCCCATTTTTATATATATATATAAAGGAGAAAAAAACCCACCAACCAAACACACTGCCAGGGAGATGGTGCCATCGCAACAGCGGACTGAAGAGCTTGGAATGCAGCCAGCGGAAGAGGTTCTCTCATCAGGGTGCTCTTCACAGGGAAGGCACTAAGCACAGCTCAAAGCATGCGTGTACATGCGCCTGAACAGGAGGGACGTTGCACCCAACAAAAGTCCTCTGCTGTTGACTGTTCTGTGTCCCCAAATCCATTTCCGGCAAAAGGCTGCCACTCTGACCAGTTCTCGTAAGGAATTTAGGAAGACAGCAGGGATCCATGGAACCAGTCACAGATTGGAGTTCTGTACCAGTAGGAACCATGGGGATGGGTGGAAATAGCGGAGGTGTTTGTGTAGGGGCAGAGGCAGCATTGGCTGCGAGGGGAGGTCGGGCACGAGTTGTGGATGTGACCCTGCCAGCAGGGGCCTCCCGCTGGAACACCACGCCTGAACTCCAGTTTCACACCTTCTAATTTTCATCCTGGAGTTTCCCAACACACACAGAGGGAGCCCAGTGGATCCAGTGGGAAGGCATGAGTGTGATGTTAAAGCAAAACTCGGAGTCAGAGCTATTAAGCATACGTATTTACTTAATCTATACAGAATCGAGTAGATAAAATTTCAGGTTCACATTAGTGAAAAATCCCTACAAAATGTTTTTGAAAAGCAAAACAAAGACTGCCCCTTCATTTCTCATTTTTCCTCACGAAAGCAGACATGGGTTGTAAAAATAAAGCAGTGTGTTTAGCACAAACTAGATTTCTGCATCACTTTTTTCACAGTTATTTCCATCTACAGTCCCAAGAGGTAGATTTTCTGCAACACCTGAGAATTGAACTGTAATGTAACCAGGTGTAACAAAAGGAAGGACAGCACAGCACAGAGACAGCCTACGCGTGTTCGGGTCTCGCATCGCACGAAAGGTTTGCTTTTTTGGAGGCTTAACCGTGGTGAAGCTGTCGATCAGCCCCCAGAGTTTGGACAATGGGACGCACCCATTTCAGGCTACATCAGTTCACAGCCCAGCTTACAGAGTCTGCGGCAGTGGGAGAAAAGCATCAATGCAAGTTTGCTTCGGAACCCTCCTGGAGCCAGTTTGGCTGCAGACCGGCCACCCAAGAGCCTGCTGTACGGCAGAGCAGCTGGAGCGCAGAGCTTATCCCTTGTATGCATTTGGGGGGGGTAAATTTTATGGTGGTGGTTTTGGTTTTTGTTTGTTTTTTTTTTTTTAAAACACCATTCTTAAAGCAATGCACGGAACTATCGACTGGTCTCAGGAAGGGAAGTATAGCTCACCTCAGCCAGATGAGTTGATATGGGCACGTTAAGGGGTAGGAAAGAGAAAAAAAAAAAAGGATATCCCCATTTTAGAAGCCTTTTGCTTGGGCATTCTGCCCCGTTTACATATTTGTTACTGACTACATAAATTCGTATTGCTGTTCGACACACCTGGCATGTCTCTAAAAGCCCTTGAAAATATTCTCGCAGCAGGGTCCAAAAGTTCCCTCTGGCCTCCATTCAGATCGAGCACAACAGAAAGAATTGCTGGAGATGATAGAAATGCCCAAATAACGAGCTGTGAAATCAGAAACCGGCATGTCCCGCCTCGCCAAGGGCACGGCCAACACAAAGCTTTTCGCCTTTCCTTGGGAAAGTCAGCGCACGCTGACCGTGAGCCGAAAACCAGTTCTCAACCACTGTATTCTGAACGGTCTGATCCCGTAAAGCGCGTCAGCGGAAAAGCGAGTCTGAAATGCTCCTTTCCAGTACCGTTCGCACGATCAGCATGTCGAAGCTCCGAGTCTGACCTGACCGACTGCTCACTGCTACCTTCTTCTTGTTCCCGCCCTGCGCTCGGACCATGAACACAACTGCACAGGCTGGGGAGGATGACGGCCAGCTTCCCATTCCCTCCACCCTTTAGGACGTGTGGGTTTTGCACAGTTCATTCTCAGCAGTATGAGCTAAAGGCCACGTTTATCAGGCCTTACATAGCCCTGCTCTCCTCGAGAGACAGCTACATTGATTCAACGCACCCTGCTACGGGAACAGGCTCAGGAGCTCAGCGCAGCCTGAACGTTCAAGTAATCAAGCCACTGTCAAGGGCAACGAGGGTGGGAAGCTCACCGAGAGCTGTGCTTGATTCAGAAACCCCCTCCCAAGTAAGTGCAAAGAGCTTTGAAGTACCAGAAAAGGCTCCGCACATTCCCGTTTCTCAAAACTACAGCAACCAAGACCAGAAAGTCAGTACGCGGGCCCTCAAGCTGAGGGTAGCTCATAGGCGTTTCACACATCGTCTTCCCAAAAAACAGATGTTGTTCCAAGTTTTCCCTCAGGAAAAAGAAGTCAAAACCTGGGTACCGGATTTTTCTAGGCAAAGACTACATAGTTCAGGGTTAAGACGGGGGCTTTGCAGTATGCTACTGCATGAATTCGTGGTACCACCTTTACCAGATAACCTGACCGGGAAGGCACTCTGCCAACTGGTACGGCTTGGAGGTTGAGCGTGCAAGGGATTGGAGGGTGTCCCTGCCCATGGCAGGGGGGTTGGAACTAGATGGTCTTTAAGGTCCCTTCCGACCCAAACCATTCTGTGATTCTACAGTGCAGATTCAAATACTTTTAATGAAGTACACGATTAATTATAACCAGTATTCACTAACCTAGCGCTTCACTACACTGCCTACAAGGCTGTCGGCGCGAGCCTACACGCCACAGACCCGCGTCTTCTACGTCAGCAAGTGGCTAATTTCCAGCCCTTCGGATGACCCAGAGGCTCATCTAGACGGTAAGGGATTTCTCTAGTCGGGATAACCGGGTGACGACGGACACGCTGCGGCTAAGAGGGAAGGCCGCGACCGACACCTGTGCAAGAGGCTACACAACTTCAAAATCCCGCTCGGTAACGCTGCTGTCTGTCTACATTTCATGCGTTCACAGGCAGGGCAAACAGTCCGAACCGACCTTTACAACACAACCCTGAGAAGTCCGCGAAAGGCTGTACACCCTGTTTCACCAGCCGCAAGGGAATGTATTTCAAAGCTGGGTTGTTTTTTTTTTTTCCACACCACGAAGTACATGAAACCCTTTCAACATACCTTCTACGATATTCTGGATCTTCACTTTTTCATCCACCGGTATGAGCACATCCTAGAGGGGAAAGCTGACATTGTTTACTGGCCATTAGACACCCTTAGGTAGGGTAAATTTACTGGGAAAATTGGTTACTTGTCGTATACCGAGTGGCAAACCAATGAACAAAATCAGAACACTGTTCTTTGAAACCAAAAGAAGTGACGTGCCGCTACTATTTTCCCCGGAACGATGTTCTATCTGCACATGGTCTTCCACGACAGCGAGTTGTGTTATGGGGAGGAAACGCACATGCATCCTTTTATGGAAAAATATTTTCTTTTAAAAAATGAGGCAGATGTGCAACACAGTTGTGGAAAATTTATAGTTTTAAGCTATTTAAAGCTGCTATGCAGCTTCCTGTACCACATAAGTCCAGTAGTTCTAAGAAAATACAGATATGGTAGAAAAAGTAAGAAAATTTTCACCACAAAACCAAATAGTTACCACCAACAGAGAAAGTTATACACAAAATATATCTCTCAATACAGTGTTTACACTTCGTTTTAGTCTACAGATTCAGTGCCAGGAACAGGACTTGTCGAGACAGTCTTTTCAGAACTACTTGCCACACATGATTCCACGTCGGGTTGGATTCCTGGTTCTGTGTCAGTGGGAGTTCCCAGCTCCTCGTGGGAATTGAGCGTGCAGGACTGCAACACCTGCACAGCTAGATCCACATCTGCTTCCCTCAGAGAAACCTGTTCCTTAAGGACTTCTACCTTCTCATTCAGCTCGTTCCTTTCTGTCTGAAGGGCCCTGCACAGCTTCTCCAAACGCTCCAGTTTTATTTGGAAGCCCTTGTATTCTTTATCTCTTACTGTTTTCTGAAGGACAAAAGAAAATAAAAGCTCTGTGATCCCACGGATTTTTTTTTTTTTCCCCCTGCCACCATTAATTTGTTAAGAGAATCACCACTATTTAATCCTGACTATTAAGTAATTGGGCAGGTCAAGTTCCAGCTGCACTGGAGCACATCTCCTTAGCAGACTTGACCACGACACCCGAGACGGTTTGTCTAAGCTGGAGTGGCCACAGACACCTTCAGAAACAAGCGATGAGAACTATGTAACTACGGAATGTGAAGCGTGAGTGAGGCTCCCGATACGAAGCCCCATACCGCAGTCAACTGCGACCCAGATCATGGCAACTGCAGGGAGCACATGGGAAATCTACCATCCAGCAGCAGAATCCAGGTCAGAAGGCACCATACTCAGGGCTCTCCTAACCAGCTCCGCGGAAGAGCAGAGGAAGGTAAGCACTGCTGCATGGCAGAACCTGCAGGACCTGGCACAGTTCAGCAAGATCATACCCCACAGCCTTGGGGTCGACATCAAACAGCGCAGGCAGAACCGCGCATACGCCGGCGGCCAGCGTGACAGCTGCTGCGGCTCCTCTCTTGCTGGACTGTAGGTCCTGGCACCTCAGGCCCTCAGCAGCAGCAGCAATGCGGGAAGGTAACGGATCCCCTACACACGGGTTGTCCCCTTCATGGCTGTCTGGGGTATTTATTAAAACACGTTTCTGTTGCAGCGCCGACTGAGCTTTGCTCAGCACGTTAAAACGCAGCCAATTCGTTCAGCTTGTACCGCTTCACACACATCATCCCACCGACTGAGCAGTAAGCAAGGAAAGGGGAGGCTGGTTTTGTGCGTGTGCCACGAGTTTAAATTTGTAGAGCAGCTTTTTCTTGTCCAGGTCTGAGGAGACCGGTGCCATTTACACAACAAAAAACACCAGGCAGACAATCCAAGAAGAAGCTGCTGCTCTGTATTATTTCCAGTTCTCTCAAACCGAAAAGCTGCACGCAGCAGGCTCTAGCTTAGCCATACCGTCACTTAAAAGACAATTACCTCTTCAGCCATTTGCAGAAGAGCCTTGTTGTTGTTCTCCCATTTTGTACGCCACACGATGGTTTCCTTTTCCAGCTTCTTAATCTTCTTCGTCATCTGCAAAAGGTAAATAAAAGAACTAAGTTGGCAGCTTGTGCTGCAACCAAGTAGGTTTGCGTGAGTAATTCTGCTCCGCAGTGTCGCTCTCCAAGTCCAGCTGGAGTAAGTTTCTACAGAAGAGCCTTCCTGCACAAACCCCACCCCACCACTGCAGATTCCGCATTCAAAGAAAACGAGATCAACCCTTAAAAACAGCAGACTGCCAACCTTAAAGCAGAACTAATAAAAAGCTCCAGTAAAGTAGGTTTTAAAACGTAAGCGCGGCCAAAAAGACGGAGAAGTATCATCTGCCTTCGGTAACACGCTGAAACAGAGGACTTGGGTAATTATGCAAGTGTGTCTGAAATCAGGGGAAAAAAAAAAATCCCGCATTTCTTTCCGTTCTATGACAAGTTCTTATGCCCTGTCTTACGATCAAAATCAAATGCCAAAATCCTCCACCTGTCTTCTGAAGGCAAACACCGTTACAAAATCTAAAATGCAGCCCGCTAATGCATTTTTATTCTAGTTTTCACTGAACTAAGCGATCCTCTAAGTACCTTCTCCATTTCTTGCCTGAAGGTTGTAAAGAGCTCATTACTTTTTGCCATGGTGGTCTGGAATTCTTCAAACTTATCCATGTAGAGAGAAAGCTGTCAGGAAAGAAGCAGAAAAATTCATCTGAACAGCTGTACACAAATACAAAAATATGAAAGTACGAGGGAATATTAAACTCAAAATAGAAGAAGGTGAACTTTTAATCTCTTTTATGCTACCCTACGATTTCCATCCGAGGAACAGGCAGAACTTGTCTGAAAACTCGTTGTTCAGATTATACATGAGAGGAGAGTACCATGTTTATAGAACAGCAATATAAAGGAAAATGGGTATTATGTTCAGTAAAATGTTGGTTCGACACAGCTCATCGCCACGGACTTCAACATGCAGGAGATTCAGCCTGCCGTCAGCGACAGCAACCTGCGAAAAGACCCACCTTCCCCAACCAAAACTAAAGGCCCAGGCTGGGACGAAAACCAACACAACCAATGTCAAAAATTGAAACGCACATTCCCAAGCTGCGGAATCTGCCCAGCGAGAAGTAGTCACGGAAGGTTAACACTGCCGGGTCATTCATTTCATAACAAGAAATGCTGCGTTTTAGCACGAGCGTGAACATTCAAAGGCAGAATTTTCTTGCCCTGCAGCGCGAGGTCTATCATCAAGAAGGAACTGCAAGGTATGTTCGCTAAAACAGTTTTTCACAAAAAAAAAAAAATCAGCTCATGCTTCTTACTGAAACAGCTTATACCATCGGCGTTGTGATTTGATGTTCTGAGAGCACATGAGCATTTACCAGGGACTTTCTGCTCCATCCGAAGAGTAATCAGTTGTCTCAATCCTTACGTGAGGGGTTGCAGGACAACACAGCTCAAAGCACAGAATTACAGTATTTCCCCCTCATAACAGAGGAACTTTCCTAACAGGAATTATCCTACCCTGTCAACAGCAGACTGGCATGACTGCCGGTATTATGACCAAACTCTCCAGCCCATCTTTTGCTACCAAAAAGTCTGTTGGCCCCAGGAAACCGCAAACGACACGTGTTGTTACCATTAAAAATCGTAACAAAAAGGCAGAGGGATTTTGAATAAAAGGTAACCAACTTGAAAAAAAAAAAATCATAAAAGACCAAAGGCCTCAAAAACCTACTATTTGGGAGAATGAGGGTATGAATGAGTCCAAGGCATTGGACACCTGGAGGAAAGCAGGGGGTGTATATGCAATTATGTTCAACCACACGCATACACCCATGCTTTAAAGGCAACTGCTGGAGAGCCCGGAAGAGAATGAGGTACAGCAAGGGTGAAACAAAGGCCTTGAAACAGAGCTTGCACGGACACGCTCACGGTTTAACTCCAGTCAGCCGCTACGCGCCACCCAGGCGCTCGCTCCCCTCCCCCAGCGCGACGGGGGGTAGAATCGGAAGAAGGTGGTAAGAAAACCCATGGGTTGAGATCAGAACAGTTTAATAATTGAAAATAAAGGAAATGCTGCTGCTGCTACCTAATGAAAATACTACTAATACTACTACTGATGGTGCTTCAGAATGAGGAAGAAAACAGCAAGTGGAACAAACCAAGCTGTACAACCACCCCACCATCCGCTGACCAATGCTCAGCCCGTCCCAGAGCAGCGACAGCCAGAGAGGAAGAGTGAGCGAGACCCCCTGGCCAACTCCCCCAACTGAGCGTGACCAAACAGCACGTAACAAAACGTCAAGTCTTGACAATTTGTTCTGCACAACTGAAGAGTTACCTACTGGAAATTAAATTTAAGTCAATTAAAAAAGCCCCAGTACTTTTCATAAGTGGATTATTGCCTCCGATGAATCGTAACATGTAGGGTTTTTTCATATGCTGCGTTATACCCACTACAATCACAAATCCTCTAGTTATTTCTGTTGGTAACAACCGTTACGGAAGAGCACGGCATTAAAAAAAACATACCTGCTGCTTCAGCTGAGCTTCCTGTTGCTTCATCTGTTCACATTTGTGTCTGGACTCAGTAGCTTCTTTTAAGAGCTGAAAAAAAAAAAAAGGGCAAAAAGCCACATAGTGAAGAAAGCACTCCTAGGAATGGCCTGAAGAACCCGACCTACAATGAACAAAGGGTAACATCACCTAACAATCTTTTCTCACCTGGGTGTTTTGTTACTATGCTATACTTTCATATCTATGATTTATTAAAACATGTGCCAGCATGCAGAAATTATTTTTATTGAGATGTTTTTCTAATTGGTAGCTTGAGTCAGTGTTTCTATTTCGGTAGCAAGTTTGAACTGTGATATTTATACGAGTTCATTAGTGAACCGTATGTAACACAACTTTCATAACCTCCAATTTATTTTCCACCTCCCTTTCTCCAGTCACTGCCTGTCACCGTTACTAGTCTGATTTTTGCTTCAGCTTGACACCATTTCGTAGATTCATCCTTGGAGAGATGTTCATCAGCTTATGAGTCCAAAATGATGTCTTAGTAATACAGAACAAGCCAACACTGGATGATCATTTTAAGATCAGAGAGGAAAAGCAAAGTTTTTGCCTAGAAGTTAGAGCCATGAGGGACATTTAAAAAAATAACAACTTCACCCAAGTATTACTTTTTCACTGGAAGTGAACTTCGAGGAAGACTGCAAGCAAATTGCCAATTATTAACAGAAACTTCAAGCACAGTTCTGGGGACAGAGAAGTTATTCTACTTCTTTCTTATAGCATAAAACCAGAAGTTACAAGACAAGACAACAAGAAAATACCTTTGGTGTTTCACCATTTCCCAGTCTAAGAAAAATCTAGATGATATCCATCACTTTTTTGGAGAAAATGCAAACAGTAACAGCACTTGTCTGTGAACACGGACATTAATATCGTAGGCATCATACACAAACACACAAAACTTAATTCTCAGTCTGGAAGTTGAAATTTATCCTAACTTTCAAAGGACAGTCCCCTCAGTTTACTGTATTTGCCTTAAATCACAGAAAGTTTGGTTTGGTGGGTTTCATTATTTCTCTTAACATTCACAGAATCCACTTACAAACTCCCTTTCTCGCTGATGTTTTTCCTCCGTTTCTTTAATGAGTTGGGTAGTTTGCTGAAGTTTGGCATCCACAAGTTGCTGCTGCAGTTCTTTATGTTTGAACACTTTATCAATATGCTAAAGGAAGAAAGAAAATCACGTTAGTCAAATAGAAACAGGAAGCTGGTCAACTAAGGTAAGTGTAGGTGCCTGGGGAGATGGGTATGGTTTCACGCACAAGAAAAAGCGGCAGAAAGACTCCTACAGGCTTTTTTCCTCCTGCTGTCGCCATGCAGCCCTATTGTAAGGCATGTCGCCTCATTGCAGCCTGCCAGTACCTGAAGGGGCCTACAGGAAAGATGGGGGGGACTTTTTACAAGGGCCTGTAGTGACAGGACAAGGGGTAACGGGTTTAAATTGTAAGTGGGGAGGTTTAGATTAGAGATCAGGAAGAAGTTCTTCCCAGAGAGGGTGGTGAGGCTCTGGAACAGGTTGCCCAGAGAAGCTGTGGATGCCCCATCCCTGGAAGTGTTCAAGGCCAGGCTGGATGAGGCTTTGAGCAACCTGGTCTAGTGGAAGGTGTCCCTGCCCATGGCAAGGGGGGGTTGGAAATAGATGGTCTTTAAGGTCCCTTCCAACCCAAACAACTCTATGATTCTATACGTTGTGCCTACATGCTTTGTCCTTCAAGGCAGCTGGGTGCCTATTTTATGAAATTGGTATGGCACTGTCAGCCACTTCACACCCAGCATTTCAAAAACCCTGTAACAAGGAGTCTACACTAAATCTTTCTTCTGCAGTTGGAGTATCTCCCTCTAACCCTAATAGTACGTTCTTACGTCTAAAAGCTCTAGCCTTCACAATTCAAAAAAGCTCAAAACAAGAAATAGTTGATTTGGCTGACGAAATTCCACAAATCGCTGAAATTTCACAGTCTTGCTCCCATCCGTAAAGTAACACAAGGCAGCTTCCTACTTTTTCTCTTCCCCAAATTGTCTCATGGCAGATATGACTAACCCATGAGCGCAAAAGCTGGGGAACTTCAGTCTACGGAGTTTTCTAACTGATCCAGATTTAAAACCAAAAAAATCCCCAAACCAGCTAAGAAATTATATTCCAAACCTCCTATGCCAACTAAGAACTAATCGTAGCTGCAGAACTCCTCGAAGCTCAGTTCTCCCTTTCACAAGGGGAACTGGCTGTTTCCCATTGCTATAGCTTGGAGTGGCTAGCTCACGTACCGCTGCCAATTAACGCTAGCTCCGTTAGCCCTAAAATACAGTCATTTCCATGATACCAGTCCAAATGTGTTCTTAAAGCATGATCGCTCATTTGGTCCTATGCCAACAAGAAGAGGCACAATACACAAAGGAGCTTGCCAAACCCCCCCCAACCTTAATAAACCAAAACAAATAAAACTGAGAATAAATCTTATACCCCTTTCCGTTACAAGGCGAAATCATAATTCGGAGTAACTTCACATATTAATACATATTTACGTTGAAAACAACCTTTGGAAGCCGTTTAGGCCACTCAAACCAGTGTTAACTTCTAAGTTGGATGAAGTTGCTCACACCTCGCCCAGCTGAGTTGTGAATTCTCCTAAACCCTGGACAACTTATTTCTATTCAACCGCTTTCACTGTGAAAGGGTTTTTTTTTTTCCAATGCATCTTGAATTTAGATACGCAAAACCACACAGGAAAGGCAGACCATGGGTCAAACAGCTATTTAACCTTCCACAGCAGTGAGGTACCAATAGTAATTTAAGGTATGTACAACAGCTGTGAAGTATTAGGGCTTTTTCTCCCCTTTAAATAATATCTGACCCTTAGGGCCAAAGAACCAAGAGAATCCCAGTAGAAGCATAGCGTAAGCACCTCTTCTCGCAACGCGTACTGCTCAATGAGTTTCTTCAGTTTTTCCCCCAGTTCAATGTTTTCCTGACGGAGCTTGGCGTTATGTATACCATGCTGTTCCAGCTGAGCCTGGATTTCATTCAGCGTGATCTGGAAGTGTGCAGTTGCTTCTTTCCGTCTCTCCTCTTCTTCACGTGCCTGCTGCATGTTTTCTTCCTTTGTGCGAAAATGCAAACACGTTCAAGCCAAGCCATGCACCTTTTTTGCAATTTTTGAGTCAGAAAACAATGGTAATAATTCACTTCTGCACAGTTTCAGGTTCTAGAGTGCTAGCTTTAATATAAACCACGATGAGAAGCTATGCTGAGTACCCATATGAAGTGCATAGAACAAAGAATCTAGAACTTCCAAAGCTTTTAGAGAATCTTGTCCTTACCACCACCACTACTCGGAGGCAGCCGCTGTAAGGTGCTACATGAAGACCTTTGCCAGTGTGAGAATTACCCAGATGTTAAAAACCAGCACTGACACTCTAATGAAGTTTCCTACAGCGATGGCAGAGAACTGCCTCTTGGCTCTCTTCCATTTCACTCCCATCCATTATATTCTGACAGTTCCAAGCCTTTGATACCCTACCATTTCATGCTGCCGTTATTTCCAGCAGCCATCAGCACTGCTCCCAGAAAAAAATACGGCACGATCACACACTACAAGCAATGTGATCTGTTAACCAATTTGGGGCAGGAAAAAAAAATTAGTGAGTTGAACTCTCCCCACATTCTTTACCTTAAAATCAGGTACACTCGTGCCACATGCCACTCATCTTCTGCAGGTACATGTAACGGACAAAGGGGTGAGTAAAAAGCAGCAGGCTTGATTTTAAGCAGTAATCAGTGAGATTCCGCCACTGCTGGCGCTATAATTTATGTGAATAAACCAACCTTCAAAGTCTTGTTATGACGCTGAAGCTCCCGACAGAGAGATTCCAGTTTGCTACGTGCCAAAATGGCCTTGCTATGCTCACTCTGCAAGTGGACTTTCTCCTTCACAACTTGTGCTTGCTTCTTCTGCAGGATCTTCATCTGCTTTTGAACATTCCGGCTCTCCTCCAACTAATATTAGAGAGTACATTTATTAAACAAACATAGGTGGAACTATCTCCATGCATCTAGGTGAGCAGACTGAACAAGCTTTTAAACAATTCAGATGAAAGCAAGGAAGAGAAATAATTTCATTAAGACCCCCAAGCTGATCTTAAAAGAGAAATTCCCGTCATCCTCCAGACAATTCTAAATGTCTAAGGACACAAAATATACAAATTCCAACTTGACAAAAATTTGCGGTTGAAGCACGGGGACCAGGGGCCTGCGTCAGCCTGCATGCAGCTGCGGGGGGAGGACTCGCCCTGAGAAAGGAGGATGTGGCAGATACAATTAAAAGGCCAACCAAGACTGGCTTTTCAGCAAGTCACAACTTTTTCCACTCTCTAATCTGTAAGGTACACACAGCTGTTTATCCAACAGGTCTTGTTTTTACTACGAAAAACTCACTGAACTGTGTCCAGAGTTATTTCTTGTCAGCAGGAGCTCCTACCAAAAGGAGCACGAGTTTTTAAAACACTAGGGTATTACAGAAAGGAACAGCTACAACCAGCAGCTCTGACAAATCAAGTCAAATACTATTAGAGCTACACAGCCCAGACTTCGATGACTTAGGAGATTTGTAGTCTCAACCATCTGCAGCAAAATTATTTGTTCTATCTCCTTTAGGCCGTTGAGATGGTAGATGACAGCGTTACACTTGGTATACGGTGCTGACTTCAAAATCTATTCTATGACCATCCAGTGCATAGAAGTTTCTTGCATTAAGACCTAGTTAAGAGCAAGTTCATTACACATGAAACCATATGATTTAGTCTGTTCTATTGTAAAGAACGTAACAACGTTAAGTGCAACCCTGCCCCGTAGTACAGTGCCTCAGCCTCCGTACACCACAGGAAAAGAGGGCTGGCAATGAAGAACAGCACTGTGACAGAAAAGAACACAGTGCTGGTTTTCTGAAATAGCTCAAAATAATGCTGAAGCACAGGAGAAGGAATAAAGTTAATGACCTTTATGACAACAGTAAATTAAATGTACATTTAATCTACTTTACAGAAAATGAATGCTAAGGCAATGTTTTTATTTCCAAACATGAAAACCCCTTTACTTGGGTGGCCAGAAAAAAACACTTCAAGTGGCTGTGCTGTTTGCATACCTACGAAACTTCGGGCCTGTAAAAGCATGCCAGCGTGAGACGTATTGTCAAGGATGCAAACCTTCCTGCATCACAAACTGATCTCCTGACAGATTCCAAATTGGGGGGGGGTGGGTGGGAAAAAACTTCGTGGAAGATCTGTTGCCAGGAGAGAGGCATTCCTACCTTTATTGTACAGTCCTTTTCATGAGACACCACTGAAAAACCTGACAGTGAGCTTTAAAGATGATGAATCTTTAAAAAAAGAAAAAAAGCATTGTAGGTGCACTGTCATGAACAGTTCAAACCTCTGCTGGCATTAAAGCTGACACCTATGCCAGTGGTTCACCACCACTATCACAAAGGAAAGAATGTACCTTAAGAGGAACACAACCAGATCCAAACCTACGGGGAATAGAGTAACTCTAAGGCTTCTTCAGCTACGACAGAGCTACTGTGACACCTGTACAAGCTCCCACCCAACTTCCCAGCAGTTATGACCATCATGGGGAAACGATGGTGACTATCTAGGGACTGGGAACGCTTACTCTATCTACCTCGAGACCGTGGATCCTTTTGCAGGAGGGGAGGAAACAAAACGTGAACACACCTCTCCTGATTGCCAAGCTTCCTGAATGAAACCACAGTTCATTTGGTCTAGCTGTTCCCTAATTGTTTTGACCACTTTCCTTCAATTAGAAGACTCAAAGGGAAGACGGTGCAGACTGTTTTCTTTCTGCAGAAGCAAGGAATTCATGCCAACCTAGCTCCTCATGCCGGCCGTTATCACCACTGTGATTTGACACAGGAGCTGTTCGCTCACACAGAAAAGGCATCACATGCACAAGCAACTGCTCCTAAGAACTAACTGTTTTACCGCATTTTTCCCTCAATATCAAAGCTCATTCTTAGGTGGGCTCCCCGCTCTGGAGCTGGGCTAGGGAAGCATTATTGCTCCTCGTTTAAATGGAAGTGACCTCTTAGAAAAGCTGCTGGTTTTGAATGAAATTCACTCAGGTGAACAAGCATGCGCGTGTGAGAAAGAGCAAGGAAAACAAAGCAAAAAATGTAACAGACCTCCAAGGAGGACTCTGGATTTCATAAACAGAACCAACCTAAGCCTATTCTTCAGTAATTAGTATCACCTTTGTGAGTAAAAAGACTACCTCCTAGCTCATCCTCAAAGCTCTGGAGACATTATTACTCTCAAAGGAAAAATAAATTTATTTCGGAAGTTATGCTACGTTGTGCAGCCGTTACGTCCTTTTCAGAAACATTTCCACACACAATTCACTCGACAGCTACAGAAGGCAAGTCTGTTCTCAGGCTATCCGGTTATCTCTTCAGCTCTGCATTCACTCCTACAAGTATGCACCTACAAGTACGGTGGGAGAACATACGCGCACAGGATTTCCAGTCTGTCCATTCTCGTCTGTCCCTGTCCCGAGATGAACAAGTGAAGTATTTGGTCTCCAGGCACATTCTGAAAAGTCAGTTTATGAGCCTTCCCCCCTCCATTTTGCCATCAATTAATTTAAGAGCATAAATTATCATCATTTCTCCTAGTTGGGGTGGGAATGCACTTTATGATCAATTACTGCTACCACCTTCCCTTTTTGGTTTGTTACTGAAGAAATGCATGTTCTTCTACCCATGCCTTTCCACGATCACAAAGCACAAAGCAAAATTACACTTAGATCCTTCCAAAGTCCCTTACACCCTCCCAAAATCACCGAAGAATTAGGTATAAACCAACGTTTCCCCCCCTCCCAAATCTTGTTTCCACAGTATGTTCTTCCCCTTTATCCTAAAGGGTATAAATTATAAAATGCTAGCACAAAAGCATTATCAACAGACAGAAACTATGGAAATCATTACTCCCAAAAGAAACTCAGCTTTTCTGTTAATCCTAATGTTATGCTCCAGCACCGTGTTATCAGAAAGTTATCATAACCTATTTTTGCTTTGGATTTAGGCAGTCGCGTGGAAGTGAAATGACTACATGCAAGTTTGGCTGAAGCAATACTCATAACAAGCCTGGGTGTTATTTTTCTTTTTTCCCCCTACCAACACTGTGAAACACTCAGAATCGTTAACTGTCCTGTATTAGAAGTTTTTGCATTCCACAGTTAACGTGAACACACGACGAAGTCCTGCTGTCTTTACACATTACTTACCAGATCAGCATACTTCTTGCACAATGCTGCCAGCTTTTCCTCTGGAGTAGAAAGCGTGTTCAAGGCTTGCATTAATAATAGCACTTCTTTTCCTAGGAATTGGATGAAAGACAACCATATTGAGAGAAATCGTACTAGAAAAGCAGTCTCTCTATAGAATTAACATAAAGAACCATGGGAATTCAGTGAGAGTTAAGTTGTTCTCTGGTTTGATAGCTTCGTAATCCTAATGGATGATAAATGGGAAGTCATCACAGTAAGCGTAAATTTGTCTTGCCTATGTGCCATCACGTAACTTTGAGAGCAAAAGTTACTTGGAGCTTAAAACCACAACAATATTTTTGTTTTACAGTTTAATAGCAGCACAGATAAAAAGAAAAATCTGAACAGTGAAATTTAAAAGGTTAAGTTTTGCTAATAAAAGATATTCACACGAGTGTTTTTAATAAGCCTTGGGAATTTAAATATGAGCAGTGCTTTGGTAGCATTGAACATCGCAATCCAAAACTTAAAAGTTAATCCAACCACTGGAAAGTTAAAAAGAGCTGATTAGTGATTACCACATTATTATTATTATTAAAGTTCCTGTAAAAACAGCATTACCAGCAGAAGGATTCTCACATATGCATTAAGAACTGTCTTCTCCTAAGCAGAAGTACACAGTTTTTCAGAACATCCTGTTAAAGATGACAAGTTTAGCTACACAGAAAACTTGATGCAAAGACAGAAAACGCACGGCTGTTGTATGAAAACACTAAAGACATTTAAAAATCAAAATGCCGAAGAGAACATACCCAAAGTCTTCTCTTTGTGTTTTTCACTCTCTGGATCCTGTTGGCCATCAGGTGGATCAGTACGGGCTTCTTCTCTCCCAGGAGTCTCCTCACGAGACTCCCTAGAGCAGCATGTGGACCCCGGGTGCTTTCTGTTCTTCCCGATATACTCGGCTTCTGCCAACGCACACGTGTTTTCCAGGCCACAGCAGTTGGACTGCGCGTGCTGCAGCGCCGCATCGGACAATTCATTGCACTTGCTGTTCGCCAGCTGATCCTGGTTATTTGTGCCCATCTCCTGAGATCCAGCTTCTTCCATCGCACCGCCAACCAGCTTCAGAAGGGAAAGGAAGAAGTGTAAGTAAAACAGCCAAGAACCTGTAACTGAGAAACTTCCACCATCCTTTTTCACGGGCAACTAAGAGTAAGATTCCACCGTTATTCACACCGATACTCGCTGTTGTTCAGACAGGCACATAAGTGACTGGAGAGAAAATGAGCCTAAAGACTGATGGAAGAAAACAGCACAAACCAGCCTAAAATATTAATCACTATTATGAAACTACTTCACTGCCTTGTCATTGCAAAAACGCTTATACTCTAGAAATTAAAAGTTCACATCTGTTCCGAAAGCTGCAAAATTAATTGCCTGTCACCTCAGCTGTTGAAGCACACACCAGCTTAAGCGAAAACATTTCTCCCTCACAGTTTAAAAAGTGTATTTCACAAATCAACGCTAAGTATACTAGAACTAAAACTCAGCAAGTTTAACTAGCTTTATGTACTGTTATTTGAAAAATAAGGTGCAGAAGTTAAGACAGGAGGACACCATTATTAAAACCAACTTTATCACACGTTTCAGAAAACGGAAAGATACGAGTTTTAAAATAATTCAAGAGACATACTACAAGAAAGATGTGGAAAAACTAACCAGCTAGGAAGTCTAAAGAAATCCACAGAAATACTCTGTTTTGGTAACATACGTAAGTAAGAGTTTAAACCCCTTCAGTCAGAAGGCCGAATACAATTGTCAGCTCATGACTGGAGACAGTGATAACCAGGACCAGGAGCACATCCATTTCTGAAATGTTAAAATTCACATCTACGAAACCATCAAAAAAAGCAAATATTAACTGGCTCCAGATTTGGAGGCCTCCTACCTACGATTTTTAACACCACGTTATTTCTGCTCAATTGAACAGAACTTCCTTGTAAGATTTCTTAAACCCAAAACGTTTAATCATTTAACAAAGTTAAACATCACCTGTTGTCTTAACACTGCGGTGATACACCCCTATTTTGGAGCAGAACAGCTGTTGATACCACTCTACAGCTTATTAAGCAGCTATCAGACTCCCCTCTCAATCACCAAACCACATTCTCCATCTCTAGAAACATTTAAGGCAGATGAGAACTTCCAAGGGTGTTTGGTTGGGTGTTTTTTTGTTTTGTTACACTACAGAGGCTGCGACTCAGGACGATACTTCGAAGTGACTGGGTATTTTTTTTTTCTTATTTGCAATCTTACTGTACAACGTGGATACATAGTTAAAAGTATGATAAGCAGAGCTGAACTCACTGCCAAAAGCAAGCGATCATTCCCATTGATTTATTTTCTGTGAGGTGAAAGTAAATTTCCTTAAAGAGTCACAAGGAATTATGAAAACAGGGCTTGTTTATATGCACAGTGACGCTGTTTAAGCACAAACTAGTTTCGGATTATCTTATATTTTAATATTAAAAGCGTGCGAATTCTAAAAGCCAGGAGTTTTGCACTGGGTTTTTATATTCTGCACAGATGGACCGTTTTCCTCTTCAAAAGGAATTAGCCAACATCAAAGGAATGCAGCCAAGACTAATAATATACTGTGAGATATATTTCAACTCCCAATTTGTTCAGCACACTTGGAAGAGTTACTTAAAAATCATTAAACAAAAACGCATTAATATTGTAAAAAACATAACAGCTTGGTTGTCCTCTATACTTAGAAGATCTAAAGCAAGGGACCTGCTTTATCTCAAGGCAGATTTGTTCTCGAGAAGACGGAAACGGCACAGCACCTTTCACGAAGGACAAGAAGCTTTTTAACTGCAAATAACCTGCATAGACACGAAGGAGCGCTGACTTATCAGGGAAGATTGGCTTGGTTCTGCTCTGTACAAGTGTGGAAATGATGCACGTGCTCTATGGACAAATATAAACACCCTGCAGCTTCATCAGGCTCCAACCTCGTCAGACAGCGCACGTGACGAACGCCTGCAAAGGTAAGGCAGCGACGGAACTGCTGTAATAAACGACCGACCCCATGTTCAACAGCAGCCTGCTCCCACTCCTGTGCCTAAGCAGCCTGGCAAAAGGCAGGAGAAGTGTGCTCTGAAGTTTCTGGTTTGGCACCGTATTTCCAGACTTTGTGAAATCCATAAACAGCCTCCAAATTCTCTTTTTCAAAGCAGAGTCGAAGATGGCCAGGAACTCCCACGAGCACCTGAGCTGGCCTCCACCGGTGGCTGCACGCCGAGCGGCAGCCGGGCCCACACCGCGCTCTCGCTATCCTTTCATTCCCACCTCTCTGCTGCGCTAGCAACAACACTCGCGCAACTTGTTCTAACAAAGTTACAGCCGGATCAGTACCTCAACCCAGCTGACTGCACAGCAATAGGCCATGCTGCCAACCAGAAGTGCGAGCACGACGGCTGAAAAGAAGCCAAAGCACCAGAGTCCCTAAAACCCACCCAAGTCAGTCAAATCACAGGGAACTGAACAAAAAAACAGCTTATCCTAACCACAGCTATGTAGTTAACCCTGACTACTGAGGTACTGGGACACTGTCAGCCACAAGATGCTCACGAGAAGCGCCACTTCAAATTTAGACAACCCAAGAGATTTTTACCCGTTTCCATCCGAGAAAATTCTGCCATCCCTGGGGTAAATCTCAGCAGCTACTGGCAGGGACACACATGTGACCAGTTAAGTTGCAAAACGCCCACCTTTACTAGCAAACATTATAGTAACCACCCATCAGTTCCGAGCTGGCAATTGATACGCATATTCCAAAGCATCTGGAAGTTGCACAGAGTGAACATCACCACCTCATTAATTCAGCAGAGCTTTTTTGTAGAAGTCAAAGCAGGTGTCAGTCCTTTACTGACAATAAGACTTTCTCAACTCTGAGTACTCTCTCGGTCAAAACACTCACAAGGATTTTCAGAACATCAGAGTTGTTCTCCAAAGCCTAAGGGAGAGCTAGAAATTATCTATCAGAGCATGCATTTGACAAACAGGGTTTGCGTACAGGTGTCTTGTGCACCTCAAATATATTTGAACATAAAAGTGATTGGGGGAAAAAAACCCTACAGAACTTGTCAACCTTCTTTTGGTTTTCCAGTGAACATGGAAGAAACCCAAGCTTACTGACAAGCAAACACGCTCCCTACAAAACCAAAGCCCAGCCTGACAGACAGTTTTTCTAATACTGTCCATTTTTAACTGCATTTAAGCTAAGAAAATTGGAGTACTGCGTTTAAAGAAGCCGTCTACCAGCAGTGAGGACAACCCGATAACATACAAAAAAAAAAATTAAAAAAGAAAATACCTAGCTAAGTTCTACCGAATTCTAGTGTCCAAGTTCCAGCAAAACTGACAGTAGTAGTACACATACTAATATTCGGATGTACTTGACCTAGATTAGAAAGTGTTTGCTTTTCATTTTAAGCCAGAGAAAAGCCTGTTATTGCCTGACAGGGGCCACAAACACTGTAACACAGCTTCCTGATTACAATTAGCAAAAGAATTTTCTCCACTACTGCTATGAGCTGCCGCTTCAGGCATCAAAAACATAACCACAAGTCTAAACAGCCTTCTTAGAGGCAAATTCATTCTTAAAAGACGTCAACTACAGATAGTTTCAGACCGGATCTGTATCAAGCTTTAAGTTGGATTACAGCAATAATAAACGTCACATCGAGAATGTTAAGCACCAAATCATACCAGTATCGCTGAAATTGCTCCCCGCCCTTACCGAGACCAAGGTCAGAGCAACCCCAACTATTACCTCCACCTTTTCAAATGCGTGTTCATCAGTCGCGTGAACTTCTCAGTTCAACATTCCAGCCAGAACAGAGCACTTCCAACAGCACATTGTATAATAGCGCTGATTCAGTACTGACTGAATAAAAACAAAACAAAACCACCTCACCAAAGACCTTCTACTGAAATCACCACTACCTTTTCTAGCTGCTACCGTGCCCTCTCAGCTTCCAGCTGGCTTCCCACCTCCAGCTTCTAACCAGGTGGCTTGCAATCTGACAGACCCTAGAGCAGATTTTCAGTGACAGACAGAAAGAGCACATCGCACAAACAGCGTGCCACTTTGAAAGATCACAAAATCTGTGAAAATTCAAAACCACCATTAAAAAATAAGGTACTTGCCACCTACCTAGCTATTACAAGACATTTCTGAATAAGCATATAGCCTTCAAGCTGTTTGAGTTACAGCCCAAACAACTTGAGGATGCCTGGAGAAAAGTTATCGGTAACATCACTCCTGCTCACCCCAGAGTTTTCAGCCAGTCTCCTGCTGCGTTCTCCCAGCTTGTACAACTCTACCTTACTTGATACCTAAAAGATCAGAGTACAAGACAGGTGGCCTATTTAAGCAACTGGCTATGATCACAAGAGCCTAAGCCAATGTGGTGGCTGAATCCCTAAAACCCGCACAGCCAACTTCGCTTCCACCCGCTCCGCTTCAGCAACATGCATTGCACATGGGGACAAAACAGTCACCTGGGCAGGACTTAGCCTACCATGCCACAACGTACCGTGAACAGACTTGTAGGTACTGGAAGAAGGAAATGAAAGCCTGAAATACACTGTGCTCATTATTGGTACTATGTGTACTAATGTATCTAGATTTTACACTACCCGTACTCAACCTTTTCCTATCTAACACACCTGAAAACACTCCTCTACCTCTTATTAAAAGAAACCATAATTAGTAGCTACACCAGCATTCTTTTTCCCCCTAAATGTTAGCAAATTATCCTAAAAAAATAAACCCACAGCACTAGCAACAATCCACCTTAACACCTCCGACATTCTCTGCAGCTGGCCTGTACTGTGAAAGACTCACCACCTTAGCCTTTGGAATTGCTAATACCTTCCAAAAAATATCAACAATCTACCTTAACACCTCCGACATTCCCTGCAGCCTGTACTGTGAAAGACTCACCACCTTAGCCTTTGGAATTGCTAATACCTTCCAAAAAATATCTTGGAAGCTTTAGAGCAAATATATGTACGTAAAACGTTTTCACAGCTCTAAGGCAACCCAAATATGCAAGCAAGTACCTAATCGTTTGCTCGGCATCAGGCTCCAGAAAGGACCTTCTGAGTAACATTGTCCAGCTGACTACATTTTCAAACTTAACTGCACACGCAACTAGAATAAAAGCCTTATGCCCCTTGTCCTGACCAATTACGTAAAATCTTGTAGCAAAAAGCATGTCGTATTTGTCATAAATGTTTACAGTTTATAACAAATGTTAGGCTTCCTGCATCTCAGCAATTTGCTTTCACCTCCTAAGACAGGAAACCTTCCTTTGAAAACATTTGTGTAGTCCACTTTTCCTCCGCCTAGGTACCCAGTGCTACTTCATTTAACGTAGCTGTCCTGTGCTGAAAATCACCTCGAAGTCATTCTCAGCAATAATTTTATTCATGATTTCTCCATAAAAACTAGCATTTTAGGATGTCACAAAATTTGAGCTTGAATTCCACAGCAGGTGCACCTTCACCCACAGGTCTAGACACAATACTTCAGGTGCCTGTGACCACAAGACTAGCTTATTAAGGTTATTTCTCCATGCCATGCTTCCTTATACTGTGCTCACTGACCTAAACGAATACGCCGTCTAATTACACCTTTCTGAAAACCTGACGGCCTCTGAGGCGGCTTCCCCACGGAACAAGGAGCTCAGCCGTGAGATCAAAACATAACTCGAACAAACATCTTGCCTCGTTCTGTCATTACGCTAAAAATCACATTCTGCGCACTCATTCATCTACCCTCAAAACGCCGGACGCTCAGGCACCTGCAACATTGCTCATCCTTAGTTTCAAAGCATCACAAGGTTGCAAGTCCCAACACAGCGGGAGTGAGATTAAGCAACATCGACTTAAGCTGCCTGCAATTTAGCTTTACGGAAATCAGTGCAGATTCAACGTTAACAGAATGCCACTCTCAGTACTGCTGGCCCTACATTCAAGATAGGGTCTTTGGTTCAGACATACTCAAACGAGCCCTGCTCACGGTCCTCACTTTTTTGTGTTGCCCTTTTCCACGCTTCTTGCTCTGTCTTTCAGTGGCCTGGTAACACAGAAGACAGTCCTGCTTTTAAAACCAGCTTTTTTAAATTTACTTCAAGCATAATCAAAAGGGAAAAAAAAAAAGAGACATTGGGTTTGCATCATTTTTCTTTGTACTCTGAAAAAGAGATTAAAAAGAACTCTTGATGTTTTAGCTTAAACGATTAAAAACCACTTGCTGTAATTCCAGCAAAAATTTCATTGGAGGAGCCCAAAGCTTAAACGGAAACTTGCAATGCCTTTCTATGGAGGGCAAAGCGCTGCAGGCTTCACCAGCCCTTTTTTTAATGCAAGCATCTAAGACAGGTGTTAATTAAGAAAACATTTAATGCAGCGTGAATCACTTCCGCCAAAGAGGTTTCACTTCCTCTTTACTATAAACCTGATAGTTTTCCAGTCATCCACAGTACATTTCTGGGAAAAACAAAAAAACAGGGTAAACAAGTTCTGAATTCTCAATACAAACAGGTCACAAGGAACCTAAAAATAAAGAAGCTCCCGCGTACCAAGGCAGGGGGAGGGAAACCTGCAAGAGATTGCTGAGGGATTTTTAATTCACAGAAAAAGTTTGAAGTAAAATTTCCTTAATATTCCCTGCCACATTTTACCTTTGCAAAAAGTTAAATTCCATGTGACTGTGGGTACGTTAAGTGATACTGACAAGAGTGTTTGTTTGGGTTGGGTTTTTTTTTTTTGTTTTAATCATCCTCATCTGCTTTCACAGCGAACACTAAAGTTACTCGCAAGCCACTTCCTAGTAAGAGACCGTTTTCTTAACACACAGCAGAGATGTTTTCTCACTGAGGAACACCAGCTCCATAGCCTCCTAACCCTCTCTCCAACAGCCAAAACAAACAACCACCAGCACGAAGTTACTATTTCTGGGACGTTATTATCCTTTACGCCACAGGAAAAAAAAGTTACCCAACACCCACCAAAAAAAAAAAAAAAGGCACTTGAATTTCTGTGGAGGGCTGCAGGATGAGATCCTAAAGCGGTGCACGAGAGTACCGAGCCCGTTCGGCCGCACCAACCGGGCTGCGGGTGACGCTGCAGGCGGCAGCCGAGTTACAAC
>NW_010262757.1:0-10726 GCF_000690775.1 Eurypyga helias
AGCCTTTTCAGCTCCCAGCTGTGTGTTCATCTCCCTTCCTCCAAGGTTTCTCTCGTCCAATGCTACAAGGCCCTGCCCTGCCAAAAATGTGGCTTTTTTTTTTTCCCATTAATTTTAAGGCATTCTTGTGACGAGACGTTTGGCAATGCAGCCTAGTGACATCCAAAAAAAAATCTTAGTTGACATTTTAAGTAATCTCAATGTTGAACACCTGTCAGCACAAAGTTTTTCATCTTAATACAGTTAATTAGGCTTAAATTATATGTTCCTGAGTGAGAGGGAATGGGCAAGTCCTGGATCCCGTTAGATGCTTTACTGTAAGCTGTTCTGGGCTGGAGTACTCCAAAGTCTGTGCATACAGCACTGTGTTCAGTCAGGTCTCTCACCAAGGGCTGTGGCCCTAGTGATTTCACGAATAGCTCTATAGCTGTTGGCTATCTTTCCATAGGCTAAAATAGCTGCAAATGGGATATGCTTGCAACCCATTTGGTCCAGATACTGTTATTGCATCAAACCAGACATTGTCACAGTCATGCTGGGTTTTCCCCTCTGCTGCTTTAGTGGCCTTGATCAAATTGTGCCTCATTTATGCTGTTGTGTCCAGGGTCAGAAACAGGGCTCAACACCCCCTCTTCGGGCAAGTGAGAAGATTATGCATGAGTCTGGTTTACAACACTTTGACACAAGCAAAGTTTTTTCCCACACAGCTAGAGGTTTACTAGATTTCTGGGTGAAGAGCTTTCCTATCTGGTAGAGTTCGTAACCACCTTCCTTGTTGCTTTCTTGCAAATTGGCTCAAAAGGTTTTAAAGGTTTGGGTGTCTCTCCATCCTTCTGCCCTGCTGGGGAGGGTACCCTCATCGGAGGAGCAAACACTGAAGGAAGATACTCAGTGGGAGAGGTACATGCTGTAACCACTTGCCCATGCAGTACGAGTTCTCTGGTCCAGATAAAGCCTTTTGCAAGGGAAAGGTTATCAGCATTCCTGGGGAAGGGAGGCGTTGTTATGAGTGGGCTACTTCAACCTTCTCAAGGGTCATTGGAGGATTTGCTGCCTAGATATGAGACAGAGGGGTCACTAGTGACTGCACAAGTGTAGAGTGGGAGTAATCTCTGACGCAAATTACAGTGATAAAGCACCCAGCTCCTTGGGTGCATTTTCTGAAGGATGAACCTTAGATGCTCTATTTGCAGAAATACTGTATGTAATTCTGTATTGCTTCCAAGTCAGCGACATCTCCGCATGTGCAGTGGGAACACTGGAGAGAAAATTAAGGCAAACATAATGTTTTATTTCAGAATGCTGCATTTTCTGATGCAGATGTTTGTTTCATTAAAAATCCTTTTTGAAACAGTAAAGAAAAATTTCTGAGTTCTGACACCCAGCAGCCCAATTCTGCTGCGCTTCATCCAGGAGTTTCTCTACAGGCAGCTGCTCTCACTGGGACCAGGCTGCCACTTCCCCAACTTCGCACTCCTCTTGTTAGGGTGATGCTTGCTTTGTCCCAAGTCTGCACTTTCCCTCATCTTGATGCTTTACTGCTACCTAATAACACCAAAGTGCATCTCTGGGTCGTTCCAGGGCAGTTGCATGAGCAACCACCCTGCTTCATGTCTGAACCATGACAACTCAGCAATGCAGCTGCTACAGCAGACGACATGGTAGGCAAGGTTGGAAAGGAGCTGGGTTATAAGTCTTGTACATATAAAGGTGGGATTTCACTCAGCAATGCAATTACTAGTTTAGGATGTTACCGCTCTGAATCAGGCCCCAAGATGCCTGAGATATCCCTCATGCCTCTAATGAAAGGAATAATTCTAAAAATGTAACAACTCAGCCCGTGTTCAGATGTTGATCCTGGCCAACGTGCAGTTGTTTTGAAAGTCCTTTTCCTACGTAAATAGATTCATCTGAAGCTTTTTTTTTTCTTGAGGAAAACTCTGATATGTGGGTCAAACCACTGACGATTTGGCAACAAGAGCAAATTTTAGAATGCCTTTCAAAATGGCTTTTCAACATGCACTTTCCAAGCAGACCTAAGTTTCAAGCCTTCTCTGTTTCATTTGTAGACTTGCCTTCGTATTTAATTCGTGGACAAACTTTGTAATTCCCAAATCAAATACAGGTGACCTCTTCAGCCTTGTACCTTAGTAGGAGAGAAAGCTTTGAATAAGATGGAATAGTACAACATACCCTCACTGAAGGGCCTTGGTCATGTACAAAAGATTTAGGTTTATTGAATATATCAAAGCCATGACTGAAGTACTTAATGATTTAGAGTCAAAGCCAGATCT
This sequence comes from Eurypyga helias, assembly GCF_000690775.1. NCBI lineage: Eukaryota > Metazoa > Chordata > Aves > Eurypygiformes > Eurypygidae > Eurypyga > Eurypyga helias. The sequence goes on from NW_010262757.1 coordinate 2,295, forward strand.
GAATTCTGCAGAATGCCTCCATCTACCCATCACCTTTTTTATTCAAGGTGGCTGGGAGTGATTGTGAATGTCAGTGGATGACAGAAGATGAATATCAAACGAATAGATCATAGAATCACAGAATGGTTTGGGTTGGAAGGGCCCTTAAAGACCATCTAGTTCCAACCCCCCTGCCATGGGCAGGGACACCTTCCACTAGACCAGGTTGCTCAAAGCCTCATCCAGCCTGGCCTTGAACACTTCTAGGGATGGGACACCCACAGGTTCTCTGGCAATCTGTTCCAGAGTCTCACCACCCTCTCCATGAAGAACTTCTTCCTGATATCTAATCTAAACCTCCCCACTTTCAGTTAATAACCGTCACATTTTGGGAATCTCTTTCTAGGAAAGACCCGTCATCATAGTCACATAAAACTAGTCTACTAGGTTCAGGAGAGGTGAAAGGATGAGTGACCAAAGAGGAATTTTCTCTGTAAATTATTATACTTGCTCTAGCAAGATGTACCACATTGTAACAGAGGAGGATATGGATGGAGAGAATACAAGGTGTGTGCCAGGGAAGCCACCCCATGTGCTTCAAGTCGTACCTGTTCTTTCTTTGCTGCTGACTTACAAATCTGCTTCCCCACAGCTGTTCCACTGTGCCTTTGAGACTGTCTCAGACACATTGCTGCGGATGGGTCACTGACAACTTGAGATCAGCACAGGTTAACAGGAAGTCTTTAATTTATCTTCCTAAACCTACTTCCTTCCAGCAATATTTTTGTAGGCTCAGGACCTGGGAGCAGCTGATGCTTTCATTTTCTCCCAAACAGACATCTGACCTGTGATCGAACACTGCATATTGTTCTTCCATAACCTACGCTCACAGAACCTGGGATGTTGTCTGTCCTAGAAGGCCTCTGTCCTGTCATTTCTCCAAGGCATGTCCATTTCCTATCTTGCTCATGAAAAGCTCTTTTCTTATGACTTCCTCTTGACATCTGCAGAGACATTACCTCTGCAGATGGACTGCAAAATGATTGCCAGCAGAGCTTTGCTTACAATACTGCTCTAAGTGCATCACCCCTTGCATACAGTTCCTCACACACACTGTCAAGGTCATCTCATATCCTCTTTGCAGCATCCACTAAAGTTGACTTGGCCCAGGCAGAAGACACGTGCTTGTCCACATCTCTCTCTGCTACACTCCATTATTAATACCAGCCTCAACAGCTCATTCTTTTCTTTGTCCTAGTCTGGCCTGTCTCTCTGCTTCATTTCATGGGACTTATTGTATCTCTGTCTGTTTTGGACAAGGTTTTGTGCTCTAGAATTTTCCATCGCTTCTCTTCTGCACTACAGACCAAAACTAACTCCCCAAAGCCATCTCTGCAGTGATCCCTCCATTGTGCCTCTCAAGGCTTTGAACATGCGCTTTAGTTTGCAGGCGTTTTGTGATGCACAGAAACCCCTGTGCTGGATCTCTTACAAAAACCTTAGTACAAGAGCACAGACGAATAGAACACAAACCTTGCTGCTGGCACTCAACAGAGAAACACAATCGTGTAAATCACATAAGCAGAAAATTCTTGTGTCTTCCCCTGTGTAGGCAACAGCATAACCTTATTAAATTTCAAGTGCCTGTACACTTTGCTTACTTGGAAGCTTGGACTGCACTTTACTGCTGTTATAAATTAAAACCCAATAAAAATAAAGTTCAAAAAGTACAGAATACACAACCACAGGCGCACCGGTGTCTTGGAAGGGTTGGCCACATGCCTGCATCTTTGAGCCTGGATTTAAGATACCTCCATGGCCTATATTATTTAAGATGACAACAATTAATAATACTAAGGAATTATTATGTTGTGCTCTATATAGCACTTTTCCTACACTGACAGCACAGAAAGTTTTACATATTTAGAGAGAGTGGCTGTTACGAAAAGGAAGGTACCTATAAATGATATAAACTGAGAGACTTTGATCATAGACTCATATGACACAGTTATTTTCAATGCATAGTCCAGAGTTAATGAGACGCGTGAATGGTTCCATTGTGTAACAGTCTGGACTTCAGCTGTAAACCGGCAGTTTCAGTTTCAGAGGGTGAACAGGGTCCAATTCATGACTGCTGTAATTGGACCGAAGTCAGTGACATTGCCAAAACGATGGGTTGAGTGTAGAGCATGTGCACACGCAGCCGGAGTCTGGTTGTAGCTCTGGGAGGTCCCACACATGGTGAATGGATGGGGGTGGGACAGACCAGATGAAGCACCCTGTTTGTGGTTTGAAGGACATGAAATTCATCCAGGAGGGGTAGAGCCACAGGTGACACTTCCTTCCAACATGACTACGGTAGTCTGTGATGGTGGGACAGGGGATGGAGGAGGCGTGCCACGCATAGAAAAACTCTTCTGCACAAAATGAAGTTGTTGGTGGAGATGACAGTGTGTGGATGGAGTGGCCCAAACTCCCGTGCAGCTGGTGTGGATGTCTGTGGACTTGCCACCTCTTTAGGGAAGAGCTCCCCAGGAAAACCATGACCATGAAAACCTTTGGGGTCAATGTCCGATGGATTTGACTCCCAGGAGCTCCCAGGTCCTGGCAGCTCATGCTGAAAGTGTGAGGGCTGAGCTGCTGTTGAGCAGCGTGGGAAAATCACAGTTTATGAAAGCAAGTTGTGGCCACTGAGTGGGACAAGAGGAAAAATACTCAAAGACCTCTCAAGAGCTCTCTGAAGCAGTTTGTATCTTTTAGTGGAAATGTACTGATTTTAATAGGGTTCATTTTACAACTACCCCCAAATTCAGTGTGACCGTCTTTTCCTCTGCATTCCCTTGTGCTTATTTTTCCTACCTATTAACTCATAATCTGGGCACCTTGATGCATTTATTATTGTTGTAATTCCCTTTATCAATTCTTATCTGGTCACAAAATATCATCTAGCACTTAGAGAACATTTAAAAATAAGATTATGTGAAAACCACAGGGCTGCTGAGCAAGTTCAGCTGCATCCCACCCCAAAATGTAACCTGCAAACAGCAAGGTTTTATCCACAGACCCTTCTCCCTGCATTGCCCAGCAGTGAGAGGCTGGGTTTCCAAGAGTAAATATTTCCTTTCCCTGCAGAACTTTCCACGTGAAGCAGACCTCGACTTATTGTGGGAAGAAAGAAGGAAACATCAGGCAGAGGGAAGAGGCCCACAAGGAGGGCAACCCGACGGGTGAGAGAGGAGAGTTGTTGGTGGGAGAAACCCAGCATTTTGCACATGAAATCAGAGGAAGGGCGAATGCTGCAGAGGAAGCCCAGGAGGCAGAGAAATTCCACTGAGGAAATGAAAACCAACTTTGGCAATGGTAGGGCACGTGCTGCAGAGCGGAGCTCTCTGGAAGAGGCTCGGCTGGGCGCCAGCAGCAGTAACCGGCAGCACTGCCATCCCCGGGCAGGACCACAGCAAACGGCAGTGGCTCTTTGGGCCGGCGTCACAGCACAGCAGGAGGTTCTCGTGTCGCCAGGCTTCCCCATTTCTAATTTATTATGATTCGGTGAAAAGGCAGGGGCTGAGGGACTATAAAAGAAATTGAGCTCACTTCTTTCACAAGTATGGGGTTCCCTGTAGCTCCCCTTTCACAGCCCATCTTTTTTGTACATTGATGCAATTCTGACTAATCTGACCAAGGGGCGTAAACCAACATCCACAGGCTGATCTTCTGCAACACAAGGGAAACTGGAAGAAAGGGTGTGCAGTTAAGTGTAAGTCAGCGTAGCCCTGTGCCTGCTCCTTGATCTCCTTAAAGACCTGCTCTGGTTAAAAGTCAAAAATCTTCACGAGGGTGAAGTGATTTTGGGGCAGATCATGGACATACTGTGCATGCAGAGACAGAGGCCCAGAGGTGGTTAAAACTAAATATACTCCAAAGTGCATTGGGCTGAATCATTTTTACTGCAAGGTGATAGGTTTATATGGCAGTAGTTTTCATCCTAGAGAATCCTCAAATGCTCTGCTAATGCTATACACATAAAACTCACTTCACTACAGCTGCTAGGCAGACAGGTTGCTGGCACACTGCTTCCCGCCCAGATGTGGGAAGGGAATAACTAATCCAGAACATCTCAGCAAAATTCTGTCTTAAGGGAAATTACCCCTGGGAAAGGAAATAGAACTTGGATTCTTAACATTTTGTGTAATTCACAGACCTCTGGGGGTCCTGGTCTCTCCTCACATGGATGTAATTTTGTAGGCAGAGCCCTGAAGCCAACTGTGCAGCCCTGGGTCAAATAAGGGGAAAAAGAAATCCAAGATTTCAGAGTTGGGCTGTGAGTGTGCAAGGACTAAGCCTGGATTTACACGAAGGTGGGTCCACAGCAGCTACTCCGCCTTGCTCAGTACCAACTTGATAAACACAGCAGCAGGGGTACCTCCTGGCGCCAACCCATGAGAGACTTCTAACACTTGATCAGCCCCAACCCAGCAGCCTGGCCAAAGGGAATCAGGGGACTGAGAGTCAGGGCCTGTGGCCAGCCAGGACATGCAGGAGATTGCACTATCATTCCTCATCTTTTCTACCTTTATCAATAACTGGGGAAAGCTGGATGTTGCACAGGCATTACACAGGGTCCCTCCTGCTGGAGGAAGGGCTGGAAAGGGTGAATGGAAGAAGGAAATGGGAAAGGGTGACTGAATAATACCATTATTTGCAGAGCTGCTGCAGGTCAGTGGAAAACATTCCTTTTGGGAACAATTCTGATAATCCAAGCAATTACATGTTCCCTCATTCCCTTTTCTCTTTCCTTGTCTTCCCCCATGCCCAAATTTTAGGCTTCGTTAAAGCTGAACAAGTTTCTCTGTGGCAGTATATTTACTCTGGTTTCACAGCAGTATAAATTATGGAAAAGTTGGGTATTGAAACTGTAGGATATGGTGAAGCAGTGGTGTAAGGATGCAGAATGGTTCCAGTTTGCTCAAGATCAACACTGAAACCTGTGAGATCAGAACGTGCATTGAGCTTCCCGGTGCCAACCCCTCCTTCCCTTCCAAGGGATGCCAAAAGACAGGGATGCCAGCTGCATGCTGGCAGTGACACTGAAGAGGTGACTGTAACATCAGCTGGGGAACATATGGCAAGAGCAGTAAATCCAGATGGTGATAATGGAGAGGAGCAAATATCCTGTCTCACTGAAGTGTTGCCTATAATGAGAGAAATTGCAAAAGAGAAACACTGCTGAAGAATGGGAAGGGCAATTGCCTCTATGCTCCCTGTGGTATAGTGCTCTGTGAAAGCTGATGTTGCTGTGATTGGTGGCTGTTTCTCCAAGGGGAGCAGGAGAAGGCTTTGGAGAGATCAGATGCTCAATATACAAGGTGCTGTGCACCCATGCAGGGAAGCAAGCAGCCTGAAACTCGGGATAGAGCCCGGTCTCCTGGCTCTCCTCCCTGAGACCTTGCAGGGGGACACCCTTTACTAGGTCAGGTACGAAGGCAAGTGCCCCAGCAGATGGTGTCACTGGCATAGGCTGCTCACTACAGCTTCAGCAGTTTCCCCAGAGCCTTTTCTGGCTGAGGAAGGACTGGGGGGGGAAGGAGGGCCAGAGAGCAGATCTCAGCCTTACTGTAATTGCTAAAAATAGACCCTAGTGTGCATTTGCTCCTTCTCTCCTAGATTGCATTACCTTTGGGACTTGTCCAAAAAAAGATTTAGGAGGCTAGCCAAGAGGAGAAGATCTCTGAATACGGTAGCAAGGACTCTGTTTTCCTTAATTTTCTAGTTGCTGTAACATAGCTTCTAGTGAAAAGTAAGTAAGCCACAGACAGTGCTGCTTTTGTATCTGCTCCTTGCATCGGAGATTTCAGCTGTTAGAAATTAGAGTGCGGTTACTTCTTTGACCCCTGTAATTTCTGCAGAGAACAGTGATCTGGTCTCACAAGCATCCCCCTGGCCAAGGCTTCAGGACTAGGAGTGAAATTTGCTCAGTGTGCCAGGCCAAGGGTGCTTTTTGAAGTATATGCCCAGAGAAGGAGAGCTAAAAGCTTCAGCAACCTTTTGCTGCATTAATCCATCATACTCTGACAAGCGGATGGCTCGAACAGGCTGGATCCTTTACGGAAGGAGGAGGGAGGTTTCTCATGAGAAGTGGGATTTTAATGGCAAGAGAAATATGCGAAAGCTTTAATCTTTGCGTCAGGTTGTGTTTCTGTTTAAGAAGATCACGACCTTATTTGTCAGGAAAGATTGCTGTGAGTCTGGCTTTGCAACTGGCTGGGCTATATATTTATTTCTCTAAACAGCCTCCGTTGTTGTAAGCCAGGAGGGTCACTCTGAGCAGCAGCTGCTACAGAGTCTGGCAAGCGCCTCGAAGCAAAGGTCAGCAGAGCATTTCTAAAGCAGGGTGTAGGGCATTTCCAAGGGATTAGCAGCTGGTTGGGTGGAGATGCAGTCCTAAAAAAGCATCTCAGAAGGTCCTTGTCCACAGCTGGATGCTGGTCTGGGGGTGCCTCATAGCTATAGAGTTAGTGTTGTTATGAATGACAAGCTTTTGAATCAACACATGCTTTGAAACGCTGGGTTTGGTGGGTTTGGAAACGAGCTGCATGAATAGCCCTCGAGTGTGTTCCCCACTGGCTCACAGCTGCAATCAAGGGCAGCGCTGCTGTGATTTTCTACCATGCTTTTTGCCATCCTGTGCTTCAGGGCCTCCGTTCACCTGGCATCTGCAAAGGTAAGACCGAGCCTATACCCATCGGTAGTGCCCCTGTTGTGCTACCAATACCAACACTTAGGGTGCAAGTCACTGCATACAGGCAAAATATAAAGCAAGTATAGGTGGATTTATTTTCTGAGCTGGACATCATTTTAAGCATTGCTTCATGTTTCTTCACTGGGGAGGCAGGGTACCATTTCATTGCCTCCTGTACATTGCTTGTTGTTTTACTGAAGCATAAAAACGCTTGGCAAGGCTACAGTGTCCCATTATCTTTCAATCGGGTAGGCAGTAATTCCTTAAACAAACACAAAACCTTATTCAACTCTCAAATATCTAAAAATCAAAACAATTTAAGAACAGGGACATCCAATACACTACAGGTAACAAAGAAATAAATGTGCTTTTTACCTATTATACACAATTAAATCTGGAAAACCACCTTCAAAGCTAAAATAAAAGTAAGTCTGATGTTAGTGTTGCCTGCTCCTTATTTTTCTTTCATGCTCTGCCTATAAGCATGCTACATTGCTGGTTATTAGCGCTGATGAAATCCCAAGGAGCTGCTGATAATTCTGCTTCCAGACAGGTTTTCAGGTATTAATCCTGGGAGACTGGGGGAGAGAGAGATGACAAAGGAGAGGCTGGCAGAACTTGTGTTTGCTCAGACCTTGGAGAGGGATGCATGCCAGTGCTGGACTGAACTGGGGCTGTTGCCTCTTTGTACACACATGGGATGGAGACCAAGTCAACAGCTAACCCCCTTCTGCATCATTCATGCTTCGTGAAAGCCACCTCATCTCAGACAAACCTCAGCACATTCATCACCAGGAATTTGTGAGTCATCCCTGGGAAACTTTTCTCCCTCTGCACTAACCATCTGAGCAGAACAGCTCATACTGCATGGGCCAGAGCTTGGCTGCTGTGCAGGGCTTCAGGGGAAGCTCACAATGGTCAGGTTGACAGGAACACCAAAGGTCTGTGACCCACTTCCTCCCCCATAAATTGTGGCAGGTTTCTGCAGGTCATTAACCACTGCTTTGCAAAAGCCCCAAAGGTCCCCTGCCTTAAGAACAGAAGATGTACATGGAGACTGGAAAAAGGCCTGTGTAAAAGCATACTTCAGCTCTGGGACAAACCGAGCATCATACTGACAAGAAGAGATGAACAAGCACGTAGAGAGCCTGGGGCCAAATTACACTGTCTATGTTACGGTGGGGGATACATCAAATCATACAGCCCAACTGCTGGTGCTAGACTTTCCCAATAGATGCTGCACTCGTTACACACAGGATTTGTGCTTCCACGAGAGGAAATACTGCCTGCTCAAGGATCCCAAGGGAGGTGTTTGATTTTTCCAGGGGAGCTTGAGCTTAGCATGGTTTATTTTAAGAAAAACCCTTCGATATTTGAACCCATCCCCATGAGCATCTGCAGAGAGTGCCGGCTCAGTCAGATGTCTTCCACATATTTAGCATTTAGGAAAAAGAAGGCTAATTCCTGCTCTCAGATGGGAGGATGGTGTGGAAGGATTTCAGGCAGCTGGAGGAAATGGCAGTAAAGGAATTCTCATAAATCATCTGTGAGCATTGGGATGCTTCGTTTTAAGCTTATGCCAACATGCTCGCTCTCTAGGCCAAACATCACTGATTTTGTTGGAGTTTCCCCAGTGAGGCTTGGCCAGGAGAAAATGGGACCTTTTTTCATTAACTGTGTGTCCATTTTTTCATCACAAAACATCACAGCAACT
>NW_010262757.1:10756-12353 GCF_000690775.1 Eurypyga helias
ACGCAAACATTTCTGTGTGAATAGAGGGAGCTTCTGTGCTCAAGAAAGCATTACTTCAGCATGTGTCCAGCCTAAAACCTATGTCAAGGTTGAGTTTGTTCTGTCCTGAACACAGAACAGGGTCAATGCAGAAGTGGGCAGAGTTAGCCTCAAATACAAGGGAGATCATCTGCTGCTGCCAGTAGGACTTCATCTCTCCACAGCAGTGCAAAACTAGAGAGTGAGACATTTCAGTGACATTCAGCAATCCTACACTGAGTGCCTATCCTCAGATCTAAGGGTAAGGACCTGGGCAGGCACCCATGAATATGGAACGCCCTCTTCTACACCCATACCTCCAACCAACTTATTTGTCTTCTATATATCTTATCTATTTTTTTCTCCTCTTCCATCCGAACAACTAGGAGAGAAAAGATCATGTGCTCCCTCTCCCACACATATTTGGAGCCAGATTTTTATTTACCTATTTATTTCAAAGAGTTTTCTCGTTATTTCCAGCATGATCTGAAACATCAACAAAGGGCAGAGTGGAGACTGGGTCCCTGTGGTGGCCACTTCTCCCTGAAGAGTCAATAAGAGATAGCCAGCACTGCCTGGTACCAAATGATCTCTCACAGCAACACGTGCATGTGAGAAAATTCAGAAGAAATCTCCAGCCACGTGTAATATTTCTGTGACTCTCACGTTAAATATGGCAATCCAGCAACCACAGGCCAAAACCAGGCAGCCCTGCTGGTTTACACAACCTATGGAACTGGTCCAAGTGTTAGTTGTACAGGGTCATCATACACCTCATCATCAGGCCAGGAAGCAACATAACCTATTATACACACAGGACGTTTGAGAATAGATGTGTCTTACAGCAGCATTTGTGCTAAGTGCTGTACAAATGCAGAATTGAAAAAAGTCCCTTCTCCCAGGAGCTTACACTATAAAACCAGAAAACAGCTACACAGAGAGAGGAGGAGATTTAAAAAAACCAAACCAAAACAAAACCACCAAACAAACAAACCCAAACAACCAAAACCCTCCCAAACCCAGCAGCACTGATTTACTCACCATGTTGATTGGCACCCGTCTCCTTGTGCCTGCAGTCAGGTCGAGTTTCACAGCGTGCTGGTTTTGGATGGGAATGAGCTCCTCTCCTACACAGAGCTGCCCAGCCCGCAGTAGCTGAGGGATTTGTTTCAGGCCATGGTACCTCAGGCTCAGTGGTGAGGAGGGAAGTTGCACTGGAGCAGAGGGTCGTTAAGGCTTTGGGCTAGCTGATGGCTGGGTCCTTAGCTCCTTTGGCTAGCTCTTGGCCGGTTGTTTGCGAGGGAGATGGTTCTTCCCTTAGTGGTTTGGGGTCAGGGGTTCTCCCCACTCTGGGGCTCTCAGACAGGGACTGGTCGCTGCTCTGGGACTCTTGCTATGTGTCAGTCCACGTGTGGTGAGCTACTGCATCATATGTTCTATTTTCTATTGGTTTAATTACTTATTAGTAGCAGTATTGTTATATATTCATCTCTACATATAACATTCATATCGAATGACGTACATTCGTGGTATTTTATTGCTGGCCAGAATTATACCCCAACAATACTCTGCTGAAAAA
>NW_010262757.1:12392-20022 GCF_000690775.1 Eurypyga helias
AGTGCTTTGGGCTAGCTGATGGCTGGGTCCTTAGCTCCTTTGGCTAGCTCTTGGCCGGTTGTTTGCGAGGGAGATGGTTCTTCCCTTAGTGGTTTGGGGTCAGGGGTTCTCCCCACTCTGGGGCTCTCAGACAGGGACTGGTCGCTGCTCTGGGACTCTTGCTATGTGTCAGTCCACGTGTGGTGAGCTACTGCATCATATGTTCTATTTTCTATTGGTTTAATTACTTATTAGTAGCAGTATTGTTAGTATCACTATAATTTTCATTTATATTATTAAATAGCTCTTATGTCAACTTTATGAGCTTTCTTTGTCTTTTCCTCCGACCCTTCTGCCCTGGGGGAGGAGAAAGGGAGTTGGTCAAGCCACTGAGTGGTACTTAATTGCCAGATAAGGCTAAACCACGACACACAGGAAAACTGCTAGCTGGAGAGAGTAGGTATTTTGGTTGAGTGGTGTGCAAGGACTGACTTCTGGATATTACTTAAATGCACAAATTAGGGACACTGAAAGGTAGAGACCAAAATCTTTTTAGGAATACTTTCAGGATGAGATCTAACTTACTAGTACAGCCATTGGACATCAAGTCTTAAACAAGCAATTTTCAATAGGGGTTTTCCACAAAAGGAAACAAAGACCTTCCAGACTCCCTAAGGACAAATAAAGCTGCTGCAATGGGACTGACTAGATTAGTGGCTGCTACCTGGATGCTGCTCTCTGTGCCACAGTGCTGTGAGTAGGCAGCCTGGCGTGAGCTGGGAGGAGGAAGATCATGGCTATATGGAAAAGTCAGCTATATGCATCTGGGCCAGCAGACAGAAAGCACAGACTCAAGGTCAGGTCTCTGCACAAGCCTCCTGCTCCTCTAGAGCCACATTCCCAGCACCCTGATAATATCTGAGCAGGACTTTGAAGGCTTCAGGTGCAACATATGTGCTAAATGCTGCCTGTAATTGGAAGCCAATAGGTGTGATATTGCCTTCACTTGTGCCAAAAAAGCATAGGGGTTTGCATGACTTCCACACTAACTTATAAATCAGCCCAGCCTCTTTGGGAGCTTAATGTGAAGTCACACAAAAGTTGGCCTGCCTTCGGAGAAGGTGTGTGAAGAGTTTGCAATCCAGAGTCATGGGTTCACGATGACAAACCAACCATGGGAAAACTTCCCCCTTTGCATCACCCCTCCCAGTCCTGAGTTACAGAGAAGGATCCCAGCCTCTGTCTGCCTTCCCTCCCCTGGCATCTCAGGGTTGGGAGGAGAGAAACAAACACCACAGTGACTCACAGATTAGGTGTTTTTTATATTTATCTAGTATACCAGAAAACTGAAGAGACATCAAAATTAAGCCTGGCCAGGTTTCTGAGAGGCACGTAGGACTTCAGAGGTCCATGGGATTGATGCAAGCCTGAGGATGGTCAAAGAACTGGGGATACTGAAGGCAAACCACAAATAAATGTCTTTATCATATCACGAAAGGAAGGTCTCTGTTCCTAAACTGGCTAAGCAAAACAAAGGATAATTTTTCTCTATTCCACAGTAATTCAAAATCCTGGGAGTAATTTATGATGAAAAAAAAGCTTTATGTTGTGCAAAGGTGGCTTCCTTGTGGGAGAGACCTAGCCAGGGCTTTCATGAGGAAATGAGAAAGAGAATGGAGACTCCATATTGCTGACACATACCTAGAGTAGACTTTTAGGGTGAATATAGTAATGGAAAAATAAGAGGGTTTTTCACACCTCCAGGCAAGGAAACCAATATTTTCAGGAGTCATAAGCAAAATGTTTTGACTGTGTATATTCACAGAATAAAAAAAGGAAAATACTATGAGAATATGACAGTTATACTGCCCAACACTCTGAAATTAGGGATATCACAGCTAAGGCTGCATTATGTTGCTGTACCCATGAGATGAATGTGCTACAGGAGGCCTCCAAGGCATATTGTTCATTATTTACCCTCCCTGCCTCCTTCCCCCTCAGCACTGTGGTTTGCACAGAACACTAAGTAGACATTCACGTCGTATGAAATAATTTTGTGTTCTGTATTCTCCTCCTTCTTCAGCACGCAGCTTCAGGTCTTATTCAGTGCAAGCATTTAAACATTGCTCTGAGGACACAGCTTCACTTTAAGCTTCTCTCTGACTCTTTTATGCGGTCCCTAAACGCTGCTCTGCCATTCATTAATTTCTTTGTGCAGGAATGAAATACTATTATCTCTATATTAGCTGTATAAAATTAATCCACATAAAATGAAGACGAAATACAGCAATGAATTTTGGTGTGCCTTTTGAGGCATCAATATGCTGATTTGTCAACATATGGCATATTTAATAGAACAAGGACACAATTCCTATTAACATCAGCCACATCAGTGAGCATCCACAAGCACCATCATCTTCATCATGTGCTGCCAGAACGTTTTCAGATACCTGTAGCTCAGCCAGATTGGGGAAAGTGGCAAACCTCCCACTCAAACCTCCTGCCAAACCTCCAGGCTTGGGCAGCACTTAGTTTTCCCAACAAACCAGAGACAAGAATGCTCAGAACTACGTATGTGTCCCAAATCTTAGCCACAGAGAATAGGACAATTATAGCTGAAACTTTCCAAAAACACGGAAATGCCTGAGGTGGACAGAGCACATGGAAACCTTTAGCTCAGAGTGTTTGACTGTTGCAGAGGAAGGTCTTCTGTTGGGAGGTGCTGTCCATAAGTGCAGGTAGGCACCCAGCGCATGCTCGGTGCCTATGGTGCCTATAGAGGCAACACCACAGTGGTCACTGGGGCCAAGTCCCCTGAAGGATGGGGTCCTGCATCATGGCTAAGCTCTGGCAGCTCTCCCAGGCCAGATGTTCCCACACTGCTGCCCCTTGCTGAGAGAGAGCCTTGACAAACAGGGCTAAACCTCATTAAAAGCAGCATGAGTAGGAGGTGGCAGTGGAGGTCCTGTACAGCCTCTGTATTCTCCTCCTCTGATGCTGAACAGAAGCCTGGATGGTTTATTTTCAGTATCAACAACTATTTACTGTCTTGGGAGGGTCTCTGCAGGATTGCAGCACAAATTTTTGTTGTCACAGCATCTAGTCTCTGCTCCAGTGAATAATGAAAGAGCAACTGATGGAAAGAGGGAGAAAAAATGCCGCGTGGCAGAGGCTGGTGTGTAGCATGCTGAGCTGGGGCCACTGCTCCTGGCAGGGGCTGTGCTAGGGTGGCCTGGTGCCCAGCTACTGTATGATGGAAGATGCACAAAACTGTGCTGGACCGATGCCTTGGCATGGATTTAGAGGGGCTGTAGGACTGGACATGCAATTTTCCCCTGAAATGTAAAACAACTGTCCATTTTTGCTCATTTGAAATAACAAGTGTTTGAATGCTGGGCAAATTCCATGTCAGATAGCATCATTATGCCTACTTAAATGGTGATGGTGGTTTTTAATTAAGCTTATAATTCTTTTTGATTGCCCGCTCCAGGCTTCTGTGCAACATCACCAGACACTAATAGACAAGTGTGAGATGGGATGTAAGGAGCTCTGAGATCCCCATGGCTGTGCTGTAATTGTCATTGCTGTGGTACCTTTTACAGCCAGGTTAACCATCACTAAATCATTTGCACAGCAGATGTTGGCTATTCCGACTGCAAGCAGGTGCATCTGCCAGGATGGTTAATCTCTTCCAATGAAAACTGAAGGATGGTGGCTCCAGAGCAAGGGTAATAAGCTGTTAGGAGTCCTGCTTGGACTGTCCTTGCTCTGGCTTGCCTAGAAGTGTAGAGATAAGACAGGAAAAATAAAACCAGTGGGTAGGTTTGTGTATGAATCTCAGATCCATTGATGGCACTTGGGTCAAGAAAGACAGAGGTTCGGCAGAGTTTCCTTCACAGTACAGGTCTTCGTTACCCAGAGTCAACGCTGTGCTGGATGGGCCCATCTCATGATGCACTCAGTCACCGGCTTTACCGCTGGGACTGCCCCAAAGTATAGGGGCAGGTTGGTGATTACTCCCTGGGCAAAGGGAGCTGCCGCATGGCACAAGATTGAAGCCATCAGGCTCATTTTGCAGAGCAAGCACTTGATTCCTTCCTGACGGTCTTGCACAATGGTTCCCACCGAGGGCCCCAAGGACAGGCCTCTCAGGACACCCTGAGCACAGAGGACTTGAGATAGCCCTTCTCCTGTCCCATCCTGGATGGATTACAAGTAATCTAACTAATGTTCAGGCATCATGGGGCTCACAGCACCACTCTCTAAAAGAAGCCAGTTTGATGCATGGTACATTTGGGGTTGTGGAAAAATTTATGAAGTGTGCTGTGCTTGACAGCTTTTTCCAGGAGGGCTTTGAGTTGATTTTCTTCCAAGAGTCTGCATTCAGTTATAGTTTGGAACATGTGATCTCATAGTGTTTGTATTTATACCTCTCAAAACCATTTTTACAGCATCAGTATCTATAGGTTACTGTGAGGCACCAAGTGAAGTCATCGTAAGGTCACCCACAGGATACTGCCTCCTACGTGGAGCACATCAGTTTGGCTGCAGAATAGCTACAGCTGAAGTTACTTTCTGTAGTTATGAACTGAAAAAAATACAAGCAAGGGATATTAAAGTGATGAAATAACACAATATAAAGGGAAAATACGCTACAGGGAAAATACCCCCTGTCTTGGGGCACTTATAAAGACTTGATAAAGGAGGGGGGCTTTTCCATCACCTATTCCCCGCATCAGAAAAACGTGCAGTTCCCTGAGCAACAGGCTGTAAGAGCTGTTTCTTTCATGACTTCTTTAAAGAGGCCCTGATGTCTCATAAATGAACAAAATTTCCATACCAAGATATTTCTGTATCTAGTCCAAGATTCCTAAGCTCTCCTGGGAATATCCCCCCGTCACACAGATGACACCCTTGTTACCTATCAGTGTAACAGGAGGCAGCGACTTGGCCTCACGCCACTCAGGAGGTTTGGCTCTTGCATGGACAGTTCTTCTTCCTTATTCTCAACCCATTTTCAGAGGAGAAAAGGTAACATCCTTATTGGAGGAAGGGAAAGCATGGCACAACATACCAGCAGAAGAAAGGGTGCAGCAAAGGTTTGAATCTCAGCCTTTGACTCTGAGGTTGCAGCCTTCCCTGGGTAGTTGAAGAGGAGACACAGCTTTTGTGAGTGCAACGTGTGAGCTGGGCACGTGGAGACATCCATGATGTGGGAAAGAAGCACCTCATAGTGCGGAGACCCTAGAAATCTGCACCCCTAAGGTCCTCCCGAAGTGAGCTCTGCTGCGCACACAGCTGCGTGAGTGAGGCTTGGACCTTGCTGTGCCACAGGAATGTGATAAACATGGACCTTTTGGGTAGTTTGGCTCATTTGCCAGACAAGTTAATTACTCAGAACAGAAATACCAACTTGTCGGACCCAGGCTGCATGTTCCTGTAACAAACCAGGGTTACATAACACCCTGATGTCCAAACTGGTCAGTACTCTGAGGTGACTCAAGGTGCTCTGAATGCTCAGAGCTTTAAAGAAAAAAATGGGGGTTTTTTTCCTCCTTTTTTCTGAATTCAGGACTTTTTTTCATGAAAGACACCCGGGTGATAACACAACCATTTCCAAAGCTCGCTGCTGATGATTATTTTATTATTATTATTAGGTGGAAAACTAATAATAATACTCTTTTACTCATTAAGAATGTCAAAGTTATTCTGCCAAATAGCTCAGAGGCATTCCAGCATCCACTGGTAGTGGTGGTAGCTTTCCCACTGACTTCAGTGGGCACAGATATTCCCAAGACTGGAAACCCCAAATTACCTGCATCTGTTCCACACATTTCTGAAACCTTCCAGCTACGAACAAGACCGTCATGTTGCAAGAGTAAATACAGCTATGTGAAACATTAGCGAGATGGTGTGTCTCAGTTTAGGTCCTGGTCTACTCCAGTTTATTGGAAAACTGCCATAAATAAATCAGGATTTGGCCTCAAGTGTGCTGAAAACTAAGGCTGGGTTCTTCAGTCTGCTGCCTGTGCAAGGAGCAGCCTTGGCTCAGGGTGCGTGGGAGGGTATTATTCAACATTACAATTCCTGTAGCTGCCCGGGGAGTTTGAATGCTTCCCATGCACCTTGTCCTCAGCAGCTGGGCTGCAGAGGGTACGGGGGGAAGGAGGATACAGCACCCTGTAAACTGGAGCAGTGAGGATGGCTTCCCTTCTCTCCATGGAATGGGGGAATAGGGCAAGAAGGAGAGTATAGGACTGTTAAGGAGTACATAGGAGTAGTATAGAGAGAGGATATATAGGGAGTATTCAGGGAGTTGCTGAAGGACATGGAGAGTAGCAAGCAAGCAGGAGGTCAGTGTTGCACAAGCAATTTAGGATGCAGTGAGATGCAGTGATTGTGCGGGGCATGTCAGGAGAATGAACAACTGGAGACAACTTACAGGCTTCCTGGTTTTCTCTTCCCTAACTCCTGCCCCAGCTCCTTACCTGCCCATCCTGCTGCCCTCCTCCCAGCTCTTCCTCTGGGGCTGGAATGCAGGGGAGGATTGCTGAAAACTGATGCCAGAGCGGAGCTGGGACAAGGATGGCCAAGAGGAAGATGTGAGGGTAGTGTTGTGTGCAAGCAAACCTGAGGGGACACAGAAAACCCAGTGTGTCACAGGCAGGAATTACCACGAGGGAGACCTCTCCACTCCCAGGTGTAGGAGTGCTTGTCCAGGTTCCCATCCTGGGATAATTTAAGGCTCTAAAATACAAGATCAAAAAATACCAGCCATGCTACCCTTCCCCTTCCCATGCACGGTTCCACCCAGCACTGCTCTCCTGGAACACATCCAGGAGGAATGGCACTGCCCTCGCATCCCCTTGCTGTCTGGTATCTCACCCCCTCCTGCAGCAGTGCTGCCGTGCCTCGGCACTGAACTCATTCCCTCTTGGAGGACTAGGATAACTCCTTGCCGCCTGGGAAGCACCTCAGTTTAATAGGGAAGTGTAAAAAGGAAGATTAATTTGGTGGAAGGATAAGGATTAAGTTTGCATAATTCTTGTGTAACAGCAAGATGCTGCGTAAGGCAAACAAACCAGGGACCAGAGGAGCAATATCCCAGGCAAAGCAGAGAGGGCTTGAGCCGCCCTGTTTTGACAGCTGAAGTTACAGCTGGCAGCCTCTCGAAAAGGCCAGTCAGCATTTTGGGGACAAAGCCGCCGGGCTGTACCAAGGAGGCAGAAAACACGCGTTGAGACCCAAGTCAGGCCTTTTACTGACGAGTGCCGGCTCAGGGGGATTAGCAGGGTACAATGCCTCCCTTCTGAGTCACTCGCCAGCCTTTCTTTCCCTGCAAGGCGGGTCAGCAGCCGCCCCTGCGTTCCAGAGGGGAGAAAGGGGCAAGGGTGGGAAGGTCAGAAGCAGCTGGCTCCTACCGAATTCCTCCCTCCTTCCCCCGCCCGGCCCTGGGTAACAAGCGCCGGGACCCCGCAGAGCAGAGACCGGCTGTAAGCAGCACAGCCAGAGTTGTTTGGGATGTGGTGGACACCGGGATTCTGGTGGCTGAGGGCACAGGGCTCTGCACGGCGGGATGTTTTGGCCAGAGCCCGGTAGCCGGGGACTCCCGCTCCCCCCGCCCTCACCCGTCCTGGCCGGCCCAACGCCG
>NW_010262758.1:0-29881 GCF_000690775.1 Eurypyga helias
ACCATTCTATGATTCTATGATGGTAACTGGTGAGCAATCTCACTGTCCTTATCTCAAGCCACAAGTTTTTTCATTCTATTTTCTCCCATTGCCCAGCTGAGAAGCAAGGGGTAATAGGATGGCTTGCTGGGCATCTGGGAGCCAGCCAACGTCAACCAATCACATGATTATATATATGGATTCCCCAAAATGTGCAATTGAGGAAACTTGACTCCTACAAAACTGTGCTAAGATTCTTACTCTGATTCTGTGATTTTAACAATCCTAATCCGGATCCATTGACAGCACTCCCAGCTATGTGTCAAAATGGGAAAAAGCAAAGTGACTGAGGAATGAAAGCCGAGAGATAGCTCAGCCTACCAGATCTGTGAGAAGATGCCAATGCAGCTGTGAGCTAAATTAGTTGAGTTAGCAGAGGTGTGACAGGGAGAGTGGACTCTGTGACCAACCATCAAAAAACCAGAAGGGTTGGTTACTCTTCAGGTGAGGAGCTAAAGGCAGGGAGAGAAGAACAGATTCATACAATGTCTCCACTCTAATACTGAAACTGCTGTGTCCAGCTAAGGATAGCAACCCCCTAGTACTTGGCTTCCTCCTGTTGCACCCTAAGAGCTACATGTCTCTGCCAGAAGCCCTTATGGAAGCACTAGTTATAGCGACAACATGTCAATCCCTTTTGTTACCTGACAGCACTGCTGTAGCAACATGAACATCTGAATTCAGGTTTGTTCCTTCCAACAAGTTCTTAAACCAGCAACAGTTTGATATATTGTTTGGTTCTGTTTATTTGGTGCTGCTTGACTGCCATGCAGTGTCGCTTATGCCCAGTTCTTCTGCATTGTCCTCTTGCTGTGTCCTTCCACCTCCATGTTTTACTTTCCCATAAAGTAGTCCCATGGTGAGGCCATCAGAATTACATGAATCTTCAGACAGTACACAGATGCTTTGGTCTGTGAGCCTCCACAACTGAGTCTTTTTAAAAGAAAAGCCTGATTTCCAGATTTTTTAATTTTTTCCACTGTTTCCTGTTTGGAGAAGATGCAGATGTTTTGCATTTTGTCAATGCCTCCCTACATCCACTGACAGATGCTTGGCAACATCAGTGCTTATTTGCAGCCTCTCATCAGATGTACTGATGAATGTCATGTTTGTAGCAGTGTTACCTCTGATGTTTTTCTAAGCCATTCTACTGTGGCAAGCAAACCTATTCACAGTTTCTGTCAACCAGTGCCTGTTTTGTAGCCATAGAGTGGTTCCTGAGACTATTTTTCATTTCTGTCTTGAACTGCTAGGGGAGCTGGGCTTTTATCAGGACCAACAGGAACAACTCAATTCAGTTCCAGGCATCCATCAAAGAAACATGAGAACTTCAGAAACACACTGGAATTTAATCAGGCCAAATCTATGCAAATAAATTAAATATGCTTGGGTACATTCTTTCATAGTGAAGCCAGCATGCATGGTGCACCCTGTGTCTGTGATAATGAAGTGTACTAGCCTACAAAAGAGCATGATTGCATTCAGACTGCCTCCTTTGCACAGTCCCTAGCAGGTCCAAAGTGCCAACCTGAGCCCAGGAATCATCTGGGAGGATGCTGTTTGTCATGGACCAAAAACATGTCAGGGAGCATTCCAGCATTTCAGCAGCACAGATAGCCCAGTGACAGTGCCCCAAAGTATTCCTTGATATTACATTGATAGAGCAAGCTGTATCCTCAGGGTGGCTGGGGAAAGAAGTTATTCTGTCAGCAGAGACGAAGGTTACAGCAGTGCTGAGTTTGGAAAGATAAAGATTAGAGCTCTGCGCTATTTGAAGTGCAATCTGCCTTGCCTAGGTTGCTGATCACAATGGGATTGTACAAGGATAGAATTCAGTTATAAAACCAAGGATGTTTACTGGTGTCACTGGGAATACCACTGACGTCTCTCTTCTAGTTTGAAGAGTACATGATCTTCATCTGCAGAGACTTTATTGGTTTTGTAGGGTAAAGTTTTGCAAGGAGATAAATTAATATCTCATGTTTTCCCTCTGTGCTATTTATTCTGGAAGCTCAGTCATCTGCCCTGTAAATAAACAGAGGCAGACTGTAATTCCTGCTACGGTATCCACATTTCCCATCTATCACTGCATAGCAAGATTGCTCTGCCATAGGGATCAAGACAGGAGAGCTGCAAGTACCTCTGAAAGCAGCAGATGAGCATTGACTTTCAGCCATGACCACGATAAAGCACATCCATACAAACAATGTGGGACAGTGTGGACATGAGCCTTAATATTCCTCAAATTATGCCTCTGCAAAGGAATTTGCTTAACTGCGTGTTCCTTCTGTCTCCATATGAATATGGGAAAATACAAACTAATGACACTGTTGACATTTTATAGAATAAAAGAGGAATGAAAAATTCACGGAAGTACTAATTCCTAAGGCCAAATTCAGTCAGTTCACACATCCTGGCCTAAAGAGCAAGAACAGTTCCAGGACCTGGACGTGCAGCTGCCAGCTCATGCCGTGCAAGTGCATGCAACACCAGATCTTTCTATGGTTAAGCTGGCCACCAGGACTTCCCAGAAGCTTCTGTGCCCTGTTGTGTTGGGCACAGTCTAAATACCATTGAACAACAACCCCTCAAATATTTACAGCTTATTTACATAATGCAGGGACTGCGGGAAGGCATGGAGACAGTCACAACAGGACGTTAATTGCAGCCATTTGGGCAGCACAGCTGATGCTGCCTTCCAGCTCCCTGGCTGTTATGGACTGCATAATCCTAACCCTTTGAGCTCTGCTTCTTTCTTTCCACCAAAAATATTCTGCCTTTTTTTTTTTTGCCTGATGGACCTGGCTGGCTCGTGTTAGCCTTGGGAAACACAGTCAAAGGCCAGTCATACCTTTAATGCAGAGTTGTTGCTTCTGCAGGACCTAAGGGCTTCACCCTCCCAGAAGGACCAGAATGACTCCCCCCACTATAAGGTATGTCTTAATTTTCCTAAGCAGGATAGAACCTTCCAAACAGCAATGGTTAATAGCTGGAAAGATTTGTCAGTCCCCGTGTCACTTTAAAAAAAGCAATGAAACCAGGAAATATGACTTTTCCTGGAAAAAAACCCAAAACCCAACTGCATTTGGCTGTTAACATGATGATTTGAGTTAATCACAACACTATGCAAACTGGTTGTTTGACAGAGAGAGTTAGCTCTCTGCTACAGGAATTTCTATTTACTTGCCAGGATCATTTCCACAGATAACACAGTTCATAGGACAAGTCCTTCAACCCCTGTGAAAATGGGCTATTGATTTTTTTTTTAATTTAAAATTCTGTCTTTTTTTTTATCCCTGATGTGTTTTGCTGTTGTTTGTCTGAAGTTCACTGAGTTGCACTGAAGTGAACAGACAAGAGATATGTGCTTATAGTTTGGCAGAGAATTTCTGGGGCTAGGAGTCTTTAATACCAAAAATAAAGGTGGAAATATCTAAGTAGTTATTTTGATCAATTGTTCTCTCCAATGAGAGCAGCTTCATGGGGTGAAGTCAGTCAACATTATGCATTAACATTTAAAATCCTCCTGAACAACTCTTGGAGTGGACTTTCTGGACAGGGAGTCAAACAAAAATCATTGATATATGCCAATACATCACCGAGGTCTTTTGGGAACCTAAGTTTGTGTATATTAACATGAAACTTTTCAAAAATGTAGATGTAAAGAGATCTGAAAAGTATTGTAAAGGCAGCAGTCAACAACTCTGAGGCAGTGCATAGGCTTACTGAAGGATCAACCTGACTCCTCTCAGCTGTTTTGAAAACATCAGCAGTAGACTACTTCCCCTTGTAACATAAATACACACTTTCTGGCGTGGTCTTGTATGCCCATACACCAAGCAATGATAGTCCAGGCGTGTTTAAGGCTCTGATGCCAATGCTCTGCCCTGTCTTTCACCTGCCTTTGAAAACAAAATATTCAGAAATTGCCTCAGGCACAAGTGGGTGGGGCTCTCAGATTATGTGAGGAAAAAAGTCCTTTTGCGAGAGAAGTTATAAAGAAAAAAAAGAGGATTTAAGTTTTTCAAAAGAAAAAATACACACAATCTTGTTCTAAAGTATATGTGAGGAATAAAGGAATAACAAAAGGCAAATTACACTGAAGACTGAAATACAATGGAGATCAGGGTAATCATCTTATGGGTTGCTTTCATAAAATAAAGAAAATCGTGCATAATTTTCAGAGGCACCTTCGGATCTCACTGCTTTCGAATAACATCCCTTATGTAAGCAGAAGCTCATCAGAACAGACCTGTGCTGTTTTCTGCCTTCCATTTGCACTGTGACAGACATCATGGAGAAATCCTACCAGAGTCTTCTGTTCTCATGAAAATGAGAAATAATTTCCGCCACATCTATTGCACACAACACGCTAAATTACAAATTAGTTACTGTCTGTAGAAAAGAAAGCTAGGTGACCTCTTAAAGCTATAGATGACAATTATGTTAACAGCTGTAATATATAAACCAACTTTCTTTTCAAGTCCAGGGCAGCTGTTTATAGAATCATGTTGAAGAAGAGCTGTAAGAGTATCACATCCAACCTTTAACCTAGCACTGCCAAGTCCACCACTAACCCATGTCCCTAAGCACCACATCTACAAAACCTTTAAATACCTCCAGGGATGGTGACTCAACCACTTCCCCAGGCAGCCTGTTCCAAGGTTCCAAGGTACTCAAGATGATCTGCTCCATAACCTTCCCTAGCACTGATATCAGATTGACAGACCTGTAGTAGGCCTTATGTAGGATTTGTCTTCACTAACTTCTTGCAGAAGGAAGTGGGGCTAATTCTGTTCCCTTTTTTACCTTTTTTTTTTTTTTTCCTTGTCTAAATGTTGCTGCAGCCAGAAGCTGGGAATCTTGAGAGCAGACCTGAAGAAAAAAAGTGGAGCCAAGTTCATTCTCCTTCACACTTTTATGGCAGATAATAAAGTAGAGAAGAAGGTAGTCAGAAATATCAACAGTATGTCTCCCCAGGTAAATTTTTGCTGATTGAGACTGCATGCAATATAACCCCATTCCCAAAACAGATCAGATTTAATCTCCCATACAGTCTCCCTCTAGACCACTACCTAGCTCACAAGTCTCATGTGTGAGACCCAGTGAATTGGAAAAGCAAAAACCAGAATGCTAATTGGTGCTTCTTACTGATTTGTGATGGATTTCTAAGCTTCACACTCAAAATCCTGCTTCTGGCAACAATGGAGCATAACTCACAAAGACAGGAAGTTATATGAAGCTGGTGTTAGTCCAGTTAAAGTTTTCATAATGTACTAGTCCAAATGATTAACCCAGTCATAAAATTATACATGCATAGTCCAAATTAACACAGAGAAATACCGATAAGTTCACTACTGTGCTGAGTCTTCCAGTGCCTGTCTGGCTCCTGCAGCTGACCATTTCAGCCTTACTAGGGAAGACTGGGAGGTGGATTATGATATGTTGTCAGTATCCTGGGATGTCTACCACAGGTAGTGTATTTATGGTGGGCTTTCTTCATCCTCTCTTCTGGGTGGCATGTGATGTTGATGCTGATGCTTTGCTCTTCCTCAGTTTTGTGTCTGCTGGGATTTATTTTTATGTGTTCTTAATACGCTCTTTCTTATGTTTACGATCATTATTCAGTTTTTCTCTTCTTCTTGTTGTCTCCAAAACTAGTTTTACCTGAGCAACAAGGGCTGCACTTCTTCAGTAACCATTGATTGATCTTTAAGTTTTGTCTTTACAGTCTGGGACCAATGGTATCCCACATCTAGACTCTTCCAAACCACATTTTATATTGAACTCATAGGCTCTTAAATCTACACTGCAACTCTTTGTTATTGCTATGAACCAAAGCTGATCTAAACCAGCCATAGGCTATAGTTACCTGGCTGCTAGACAATTGCTATCCTAGGGAAAATGAGTCAAGTCATCAGTCCGGACTGGTGAAGCCTTGACGGTCAGGTCAATGCAAAGCCCTTGGCCTTTAACTTAGAGGAGCAGAAATCATAGTTACTGGGCTGCAAAACCTCCCTCCTATATGTGCCAAGACTTGAATCCCAAACCCCTCTAGACAGCTCTAGAAAGAGACCCTTTTTGGGACATTGTCACAGGTGGGTCCCAACCATTCAATTAGCCCTTTTGACTTGGTTCTCATATATTAGTTCAGCTGTGGCACCAAACCACCCCTGGGTTCTCATTACAGGTGGCTGCTGCTTGGCCCCTCTCTTGCCTAATACTTTAGTATCTCTCAGTCATTGGATAAGCACGAGGATGTAAAAATCTGCCCACTTTCTTAGTGTCTATCTGTAGTCTTTAATCACTGTTAAAGACCATCTCTAGCCTCCTAGACTAATCCTGAGTTTTTGAGTCGTCAAACTTTGACAGAATTTTATTCTACGCTGCCATGCTTTCTATTACTTTTAGCACTGATTTCATCTTCCTCTCTAACAGCCCCACTTCACATTGCAGTACGATTCTGTGGTTTGCCTTGCATTTCTGTCTAGCAGGAACTGATACCTTCCAGTGTATTTCAAACCCAATAAAAGAACAATTAATGTCATAACCTTCTTGACTAACTCCTTCTCTCTGTTTCTTTCTCCCTACAGTACTACAGTCTTTGTGTGAGTGCAGGCTACCATGAAGCAGACACTGTGATTTTTCAGCAGTTGGTTTCAATTGCATTCACAAATTTGGAAGCTTTACACAGAAGAACAGCTCCCAGAATCTTTGAACAAGAAACCTCTCACTGAACAGAAAGGTTAATTAAACATCACATACTTTGGTTCACTAAGTGAGTATGAATTGAAGATATCAAAATTAACTTTGGATTCCTGAACCTATTTCGTACCTGACATTTTTCTTCAGTTCATGTCAAAGTGAAGTCAAGAAAAAAAAAGAAAATCTGAGAGGATCCCCATGACACAGATAAAACCACACACACACAAAAAAAACCCCAACCAAAAACCAACCAAACAAAAAAACCCCAACCACACAAACAAATAAAAAAAACAAGTTAAACCAAGCTAGTGATTTAGAAGCTTCCCTGGAATTAGAGATGAAAATACTCAGAATCACAGAATCGCTGACATTGGGCAGGACCTCTAGATATCATCTGTCCAACCTCCTGCTCCAAGCAGGGTCAGCTGGAGCAGGTTGCTCAGGGCTGTGTCCACGTCCCTGCACTGTCTCACAGCAGAGCTCAGAGCTCTGGATCACTGGTCAGGCTGATGTGCAGTTTGGTCACAGATATCCTTCCATACAACGTTTCTTTGCATGCTTTCCAGAGATGGCAGTGCTAGTATTTATTTTTGTAATATGTTCCTTCGTGGATACATGCAGAATGTGCAAGGAGAATCACCAGCCTTTTAAATCCCTGGATGCCTTCACTTATCCTTTGGTGTGGGGCATGGCCTTCCTGTTTCCTTATGCATAAGGCCAAAAGTTATCTTGCACAAAGTCACTATGATTTTCCGCTGTTGTGACTTCTTTTGGTCTAATATTGCAGTTTGGTAACAGAGCTCTGGATAACTTCCTCCTTATCCTAAAAGGATGCTGTCATTTGCACTCTTAATGCCTGGAGGACTCTCTGATGCCTGGTACAGTTTCTATAATACACTCAGGGGATGGGCTGATGTCCCTGTACTGCCATACTACTACGGTGCTACTTATGACCGACATAGTGACGTTTCATTCAGAAATGACAGTTTCTTCTTCAGTGGGATCACTGGACTATATTGTATTCTGTGTTTTCATGAAACAAAAATCAGATAGTTTTCTGTTTGCCATGTTACTCTGTTGTCTTTTGAAAATATTAGGTGATGCTGATTATTCTTAATGCTAATATTAACATATCATATTCAAGCTAAGTAATTAAAAAGAGAAGAGAAGAGCATCTATCTTCTTATTAACTAAAACGGCTAAAAAGCACAAATTTATGCTAACTTATTCAAACTTTCTCCTGTTTTCTGCAATTTCCCAGTTTAAGCTGGCCATAGTGCTGTTTGGTGGCCAGCCAGGGCACAATGTAGCAAAGCTGAACCCTCATCCCGTGCATCTGAGTTCACACAAAGAGTACTCACAAGCACCCCTTCTCTTTCAGACTTCATGCACATACAGAAGTACTCTGGGACTGCATGAGCTGACCCAGAAAATTCCTCATTGCTGAGTTGGCAAACAAAAGTAAATCACATAGAGACTTCAGATGTAAGATTGCTTGAAGATTCATAACATGCCCCATATTTTGACCTCCAGATACTTTGTTCATTCTTAGCACTATCTTAAGCATATCTTCCGTGTGAATAGTTATCTGATGGAGTGATTTCCCTAATCTTATGTGTAGAGTTGGACTAGCTGGACATCTACAGGATACATCTATATCTTTCTGTTCTTTGGTCAAATCTCAAACTGTAGGTGCTCATCAATAGGCACAAACAAGCTGCTTCATGTTCTGCAAGCAAAAAGTGTATTTAATCTTATTTGTACTGTGGTCCTCACAACCAGTTGTCCATCCTCTTCTTCAATATCCTTTCATTCCACTAGAAGGTCTGGATTGACTTCCAGGTAAATAGGAGACATCTTCTCTGTATGCACCTCCAAAGACCTGAGAAATTCATATTGCAGCTATTCTCTTCCTATCTGTCTCAGCATCTCAAGCAGGACTGCTTTATGCTTTAGACCTTCACCTTGATGTGACTGAATTTCTCACCTGTTTTCTCCTTTGCCTGATTGTAGCTTAAATTGTTTTTTTCCATTTAAACCTGTTACCCCTTTTCCTATCACTACAGGACTTTTTACAAGGGTCTGTAATGACAGGACAAGGGGTAATCGGTTTAAATTGAACGCGGGAAGGTTTAGATTAGATATCAGGAAGAAGTTCTTCACGGGGAGGGTGGTGAGGCACTGGAACAGGTTGCCCAGAGAAGCTGTGGATGCCCCATCCCTGGAAGTGTTCAAGGCCAGGCTGGATGAGGCTTTGAGCAACCTGGTCTCGTGGAAGGGGGGCCTCGCATGGCAGGGGGGGTGGAACTAGATGATCTTTAAGGTCCCTTCCAACCCAAACCATTCTGTGATTCTATGATTCTATCTTTTCATGTGATTTGCATTCTTGGCCAGTCTACTTCTTTTTCTTTCTGTTTCCTTCAGCCTGAGCCCCTGCATTCATTTCTCATTACTTGGAGAAATTTCAAAAATACTTTTTTGAAAAAATACTTTTTCACCTTGTTTAGACAAGAAGTCCATGGTCTGAGTCCTGACCCGCTTGATGCTGTTATCAGAATATTTCTAAGAGTTTTCTGCATAGGTTTCCAAGTGGTGTGAGTAGACCAGTGGTTGATCCAGCTGTGATCAAATTCAAAGAACTCTATCTCCATCATTTTTTCCCTCCTGCTCCTGCCCTCTGCTCTTGTAATTCCAGCAAAATCTCTGCTGTCTCAGGAGATGTATAGAACTCCCTTCCCAAACTTCTGCACTTTCTGTACAAAGAAATACACTCTCTCCGTCTTTGAAATTGAAATTACAGATGAAAATCACTGTCCATTCCCATTGGACTAATACAGGATTGATTGTTCCACACAGAATATTATCCAATCTGATCATAAAGGGCACAAATGATAGCTGGTTTAATGTTTTTCCTGGGAGACTGTGCCACATCCTGATCGATGTCTTTGGAAGGAGTTTGTGCTGTTAATCAGATTCATTCTTCAGTTTTAAATTCAGCCTGTGACTCTGAGTTACTTTCCATTGTACGGCCTTTAATCAATTCATCATTATTATTGTTGCTGTTTACATTAATGAAGTAAGCAGTGGAAATGCTTGGCTCCAGTATAATGTTTGGTTTTTTTATATGTGTGTAAAAAAAGTCTCCCTTGCACTGAAGAGTTTATAATCTCCTTATGACTCACGATCAGAGGCTGATGCAAACACTGAGGACTTACAAGTCAAGGTGATGGTATAACAAATTAATATGTAATGAACCAGTCTGAAAAATAGGCAATCTCTCTTCTGAAACCTGCTGTGTATTACTTGATTACATTTAAAAGCTTATTCTGGGTTGTAACTGCTGTCCCTTTGTGTTTATACATGATGGCCTCTGCTCCTAGAAGTTCACAGTCTAAGTAGCAGGATTATCAAAGATATAGATAGACATGTACAAACTTGCCTCAAGCACTGCTTTCCTGGGTGATATCCATGCATCTTTCTGAAACAAATGAATCAACCTTCTAATATCTTTGTGAGGAACTCAATCCAGAGTCTAATAGTGTGATCCACATTGAAGCAAAATACAACTGTGTATGTCGAATTACAACAATGCAAGATTAGAGAAACAAAGGGATGCAAGGTCAATGATTCTGTCTGTCTTGCTTCCATAAATAAGGTCCATTACATGGAACACCACCCTACTCATATGTCTTTCTATCAGTATAACCTTTTATCTGTGTTGTCCATGGATTGCTATGTCAGGGTAAGTGGATGAAGGGCTCGATCCCTTCCCCCTCCCTCCTCCCCAGCCAGCAATGGCATTGCTTTTCTGGGTAGCCTTCCGCAGTCCAAAAGCTTCCTTAGAGCCTGAAAGTTCCCATTTTGTCTGCTTGCATATGTCCATCAAGAACCCGGACCCTGCAAAATTACCATTTAACTGCCTATGGCTGCATACATGTGCAGTGACAAAAGCAACCACCTTCAGCACAAAGCATTATTTACTTATTCCTGTAAGGTACAAAGCTTTCAGAACAAAGTCTAACAACCACACTCAGGCTAAATGCATGGGTATTAAGCGCATCTTCATAAATTTGCATCCTTCCATCCGTTAGAAACATCTCACTGTCACCACATCTTTGTCTCCCTGCCTTTCTGTGAGACAGGCAGACTGTCAGCCTTTCACTAACTCGCATTAGCCTCACTTACCCAAACTCCTCCCTTCCTTTCAAGCACCGTTAAAATTTTAGGCCTCCTTTGATTTTATGTCATTTTTAGCTTCAGAAGAGTACCACTTTCTAGCTGAATGGAGCCATCTAGATTGTGGATAATTTCTCCCTGTAATTCATGGCCAGCTGTTGCTACGTAACTCCCAAGCTATGTACCTGAAGTGCTTTATATGTGTGATGGCTTCATCTTTCTTGCTTGGAACAGTGCCTTTTTGCTTCAACCTGACTGGAGAAAAGGAAAAAGAAAAAATTAATTACAACCAGATTATCAAGTTAATTGAAATTAATGGTGCATAGAGAAAAGAGCAGGTCAGCACAAGTTAAATAATGTTTGGATGTTAGGTGCCTGCAAGCTAGTGGGGACTGATGAAATATGCTGTAGGGTACATTATGAACTACCAAAAGCAGTCGTTGCATGATAAGAGATTATCTTTAAGTTCTTATCAAGGAAAAGTACCAGAAGAGAAAAGAAAGACAAAGAGTACTATCATAAAAAGAAAGGTGAATTCAAGATGAGTCAGCCTGACTTTGATGCTTGGAAAGAAAAGAGACCAAATAATTAAAGAGTTGATACGTAAGCACCGAAAGGAAAGTGATCCGAAACAGCCAACACTGATTTGTCGAAAGAGGATCACCTCCATTCAGCTGAAAACAAGACAGCTCATCTAGATAATAAGGGGAAGCACAAATCAGAGACATTTCCCACACCTGTGCTCCACCTTAATCATGAAATTGTAACTTCTCCAACTACTCCGATGTGACAGATGTGGTTCCATGACTTTCAGTAACCTCCTCTGAGTAGATTGTTAATTTCTAATTTAATTTAAATTTTAATTTTTTTTTTTTAATTTGTAGCCTAATTTGCCAGTTTATTGCAGTTCTGAGTTAATGGTGATTAAAGCACTAGTGCTGCTTGCTTAAGATCTACCTGTTTACGCAGTCAGTGGTGCCAAGGGAATGAATACAGCCTCAGCATCATAAACAACCCTCTGGAACAGATGCATTTCTTGGAAGGAGAATGTTTCCTTGTGCACAAGCAAAAAGCATACACACATTCCTGGACGGAAGAACATTCAGAGGGTACTGAAACCATCCTTAACACATATGTGTTGCCAATGGAGCTGAACCCTACAGAACTAATCAATATACTTGACAGAGCAGAAATACCAGCACACGGGGGAACCACTCATTGCCCATGGGGGTGCACACGTGCATACTGCTTAGGTGATGCCACTGTAATCTGTAAACTACAGATTGCAGTTGACAGTCAGGGTAATCAAGGGTGTCTCAAATGGAGCCAGACTTCAGGGGTGTGTGTGCTGTGTCTCCACCAGCAAAATGCAACCTTGGAGACCTAAGGTTGGGCTGGGAAACATGATAGAGAGTCTAATGAAAACCCATGCCTTCTGGAACTGGTGTCCAGAAGTGGGTTAGAGTTCCATGGGCAGCTCCAACAATACTGGATGGTTTTCCTTAGGCGCTTGAACCTCGCCGTATGTCTGGAATAACTAAATTAAGACAAACAGCTGACAGACAGACACTAGTTTGTGGGCACAAAAAGGTAGGACTTCAGCTGAGCTGAATTCCACCTTTGTTCACAGTTTCACTCTTGAAGTGAAATAAGGCACTGCACTTGATGCAAGCCTGGAGAGTCCCCGCAGGGAATTGGTGTGGAGAAGCTAGAGCATCATACGTAGGAACAGATTTCACAGTGACTGTATTCTGTAGACAAACCCTGTGACAGTGTTGAGAACAAGGTACATAGCATTCAGGGACTTCTTAAACAGCATCATTTACTTAAGGCCCCAGAGGGAATTGTTCACTGAACCTGTCACAAAAAAAAACTCGAGCAAGGGCACTGTGCCTGTTGCTCAGCACTGTTCTATATTGAAGAGGTCAACAAATTATAGGGAGCCAAGAGCAGAGCAATAGGAGTGATACAGGTGCTTAAAACAGCACTAATGAAGAAAGAATTAAGTTGTTGGATCTGTGGGTATGTGGATATGCAGTAATCACCTTCAAGTGTCTAAAAGGTTGATGTAAAGAGAATTCTGATCTACTGCTCTTTGTGTCCATTGAGGGAAAAAAACAAACAAACAAAAAAAACCCACAAATAAGTGCCTTAATTTTCACATGGAGACATATGTTAGCTAATAGCAAAAGGAAAACAGACAACAAACCTTCTAAGAGGGTGGATAGTGGAGTTCTTACACAGACTGCCTGAGAAGGCAGCGGATTACAAGGTAAGAAGCTTCTAAGATGTTATACAAACCTGCTAGTGGTAGCCAAGGCTTATTTAATCCAGCTGCAGCATGGAAAGGTGACCTCTTCTCACCCCTTCCAGTTCTATACTTTGTTGCTGTTATAAATGTAATTCATGTCTAGCATCCAATCATTTAAACCTGTTGAGTTAGACAAATGGGAACACAAGAACTGAACAAGGAAATGGGCATGCTCCTGTACAGCACTCAGAAAAATCATGTTTCCAATTTAATGATCTTTCATACAGACTCTGACATCCTTACTACTATGTGATGAACTTCTGATAGCACTGATGGGACCACCGTCTCTACAGAGCTTCCCTATAAATCCTCCCAGTGAAGCTGCCTTTTGGCCTGGCTATTCTCTACAGCACATACAGGAGGATCAATGCGGCAAGACATCAGGGAAACACATGGGCAGGAGAAGGAAGAAGAGAAAGTAACAGAAAGAGGAACTGGGTGGAAAAAAAGGAGAATTGGTGGAAGGAGAGGTGGTGTGGAGATGCAGAGTAAACAATGCAATGCAAAAGGTGATAACAAGAAGAAATGGCCTGTGGTGAGAAAAAACAGGGAGAAAGCAAAGAAAGAAGGTCCATGATATTTCATTAGCGAAATTCAGTGTATTTCCCTTGACAGAGAGGGAAATGAGAAGTTAAGCACTTTTTTGATTCAGGAAGACAGGAAGGGAATTAAGCATAATGTACCCAGCCATCCACTGCTTTTTTTGAGCAAGAGAAAGTCTGAAGAGGAAAGGTTATTGCTGTCTCAGGCAAGAGATGCAAGACTGAGAGGGAGCATGACAGGAGGAAAGGAAGGTGAGGAAAGGAAGACGGAGGGATGCCAAGGAGGTAGTAGTAGGCATGGTACCCAGTGTGCCAGGCATGAGAGGTTTCTGAGCTTGCTCCAAGGCCCGTGTGGGTTTCACTGAAGCACAGGACCAGCTTGACTGCCCTCAAGGTACAGTTTGGCACAGGTCTGATGCTGTAGCACACACTCGTAGCAACAGAGGACTTTTTTTCCTCATGTAACTGATGAGAAGGGACACATATCTGTAAGGCTGAAATGATTCGTCTCAATTCAGTGGTTTGTATTTCAGCAAGTACTGCCTTTATCCAAGGCTAGCATGATTGCAAGGCGGATCATTCCCATGTGATTTTCAGAAACACATCCATTTCACCAGGAAAGCATGATGCCTGAAAACACAACCTATATTTCTTTCTGGTGCAGAGCAGCAGCTGAAAATGGACATTGGAAAGGTGACTGGCCATGAATGATCTTCTTGGACACACAGCGGCACACCAGGCATCAGGCTGTTTTCTTCAGTATATTCAGTTGCCGTGCACAGAGCAGCATGGTTTACAAGTCCCTCATACAAGCTAAACAAAGGGGGAAAAAAAGGGAATTGCAAAAGGTAAACATAAATGACAACCTACTCCCTCTCCCAAGTTTGATATTCAAAGATGGTGCAGCAAGTAGGGAGATTGAGGGTCACTGGACGGTCATGGTTACCCTGCTCTGTAAAACAGTCTTGAGAGCAGAAGAGTCAGGATGTGTAAAAATTCAGTCTCTTTATTAGGAACTATGCACAAACACAATTTTTTCATTCTCAAACATTATCCTGTCATGTGTGTATACTGATCTCCCACTCATCGCAGTATTTCTGTATCAGGCATATGGATAGTACCAGATCATTCTCAATGACTCACTATTTACATGCAAAATGTCATGAACATCTGAGAGTGTTTTACACCTGGAATGCTATATTTGGCAGCACCAAGTGACTCAGTTTTGCTAGCAATGTTAAAAACACTGAGGAAAATAAATGGCAATTTGAATCACCTTTTGTATATATTTTACAGCAAAGATTTTTATTTTGGCAAATAAAGACACCTGGAGTCTAAATATTTTAACTTCTCTGCTCCCACTGTTTTAAGATGGCAGGG
Organism: Eurypyga helias; assembly: GCF_000690775.1. Taxonomy (NCBI): domain Eukaryota; kingdom Metazoa; phylum Chordata; class Aves; order Eurypygiformes; family Eurypygidae; genus Eurypyga; species Eurypyga helias. The sequence goes on from NW_010262758.1 coordinate 15,154, forward strand.
AAGGGACACTATACATTATGGTTCCCATATGTATTTGCTGTGTTTTTCATAGGGGCATCAGGAATGTAACTCAAGACAGACAATGTGGAGCAGGACAACAGACAGCACTATACAGTAATCACAGGACCAGAGACCTACTGAAGACAGGTGATAATGCAGAGGTGTGCTCTGAGGTGAAATTAAGCTGTGCATAAGACAGAGAGGATTCGCCAACTGCACATGTTCATTTCTGCCTTCCACAGTCTTCATAGCCTGGATGCAAGGCTCTGGGCCACAGGACGGCTGCTCCTGCCAACACCAACCATGCCCACACAGCACACAGGCAGCAATATTGCAGGTAGATAATACCTAGGTTCAAGCTCCTACACAATATGAACCTTTGTGTTTTTCCTGCTCTGACAGGTGATCTGGACACAGACCTGTCCAATGACCAGGCATAACATCAACAACAAAAAATATTATTTCTTTTTTAATCTTAATCTTTCTAACAGATGAGCTCATAATTTTGCTCTCCTTCCTTGCTAAATATACTGAGTACTCTAAAAAAGTCAACACATGTGCTGGAGACTATCCATAAAGGACATTACTCTAAATGCTTTCTCTATTGTTGCAGAAAAAGTAGTCATTAGATCCCACTGCAGAGCAGTGAGGGATACCACCTCCTCTCCTGAATTTATGATCTGTGAGCTAATGCTCTTTCTAATTGAAATGGCTAGTGACTAATGAAAGAATAAAGGATGCAGCCAAGCTTGGCTATACATTGGGAAGTTCATCAATATGCATTTTCCCATGACATTCAAGGATGTTTCCCATAAGAAGGCAGGAATCAGGCTGTGAGACATGAAGGCATAAACCAGAGCTTTACCTATTTACCCTGAATGCTCACCGTCACAAAGGATCCCTGGACACTTTAGAAACTGTAGCTCATACCTTAAATTCTGGACCTGGAATAAGTATTTCATCATCCTCCTAAAGCTCCTCATTCAGCTTCAGTGAAACTGTGCTTTAAGATCTGTGTTATCAGGCCTCACAGGAGAAAAATGCTGCTATTTGGAGATGTGGAGGTATATGTGCATTTGCTTTTTAACTGTGAATGTGGGAACAAGTAGGTCTACTGACAGAGGGTACTCCTTTAGAGCTACCTATGAAATGGGAGACAGTAGATTTTAACAACATTCAACAAACACTATGCTAAAGAAAAACAAAACAAAACAAAATCATTTTCATTGCATTCAATTAACAGAAATTAGGGGAAGAGTCAGACATGAATGACAAAGCAACTAATTTACTCCCATATTGCTGAGTCAAAGCCCCAGCAGTATCCTATGTGTCATTTATAGAATCATCGAATCTCAGAATGGTTTGGGTTGGAAGGGACCTTAAAGATCATCCAGTTCCATGGGCAGGGACACCTTCCACTAGACCAGGTTGCTCAAAGCCTTGTCCAGCCTGGCCTTGAACACTTCCAGGGAGGGGGCATCCACAGCTTCCCTGGGCAACCTGTTCCAGTGCCTCACCACCCTCTCCAGGAAGAACTTCTTCCTGATATCTAATCTAAATCTCCTTGCTTTCAATTTAAACCCGTTATCCCTTGTCCTGTCACTACAGGCCCTTGTAAAAAGCCCCCCCCAGCTTCCTTGTAGCCCCTTCAGGTACTGGAAGGCTGCAATAAGGTCTCCCTGGAGCCTTCTCTTCTCCAGGCTGAACAAGGCCAATTACCTGACATAGTGTTGCTAGGAAGCCTTTTGCTAATACCAATTTTTAGCTGAGAGATTTCTAGAGCACATCGGGTCATGTAATAGACAGAATCTGGGCTGAGTTGGGTTAAGTACTTGTTTAACTTATCCGTGATTTAACTTCTCCTTTAAAAGAAAGGCAGTCCCACCAAACCAAGAACATGTGAACTGGGAGTCACACATCTGAAAAAATAGGTAGTATAGAGCTGGGAATACCTGCCTGTACACTCAGATTCTCCATAATCAGCTTCAGGGTGATTGCCCAAATAGTTGCACCAGCTTGGAGGCTACTCATCACCATACAGCTGAATCCAAAGTGCTTGATATATTCCAGTCAAGAGGTTGCTGGCTTTCCCTATTCCAACCTATTTCCTGCATGGGCCAGAAAGTTTCCTCCTACCATCCTCCACTACTTCTGTTTCTAACCCTGCTATCAGAGCATGCATTAGCTTTACAGTGTCACACATAGTATTGAAAATGAGGGCTCAGGGAGTGGAAAGAGAGAGGAAATTCTTGTGATGTGACTGGGCTGGACAGGAAATGCTGATGAAGTAAAATCTAATTAATGTCTTCTGAAAGGTATAGTCAGAAGGTAGCGGTAGACTCAGTACTCCAGTAGTGTTGAGCAGTGTAATTTCTCATGACTTTACAGAATACTCTCCAGAACTGCTCAGGGATGTCTGGCATAGACCCTGGCTTGAGCCACTCTGGTGCCATGAAGACACAAAAACCCGCTACAGGGGTTAAGTTGCTCAGGACTGGTATCTATCCTACCCACACCTCAAAGGCTGGTTTTCCAGCCATGGAGGAATCCTGAGTCTGGATATGGTTAACAACAGTCAGATGAACTAGAATGAAGTCAGAGTAATCAGAGAAAAATGCCAGTAGTGCAAAAATATTCCTGGTTTTCCGTGAACTGCTGCTCTGCACGCTGACTCTACACTGCTTTTTGGAGTCCCTTCCACTGTGCATGGAGAAGTAGAGGGAAATGGGAGATAAACTTAATCTCTGGAAATCCCACACTCCAGACCTTACAGCTGCTTCAAGGATCTACTGCTGCTTTAAAATCTATTCAATAACCAAGGTATGCAAATAATTTTAACAAAAGGGAGGATTTATATATGTGTGTATATATATGTACATATATACATATATGTACAGATGAACTCCACACTGCATGTGTAATTTGCCCAATGTGCCCCAGATGTGTGAAAATGCAACACTGGACATGCAACTTCTAGGTCTCATTGAGCCCCTTAGCAGGATCTATCTGCATGGCAGGAGCTTTCCCTTATGACAGAGACCCTGTCAAAACACCAAATCAGCCAAAAATCAGGGACATTAAGGTCTTCCCTATTCTTCCACCACATTTATTCTGGGCACAGTATTGATTCAAGCCTATTATTTTCAATCATCATTAAGAGTACAATGGAGAGTGATAAATTATTATTTTAATGTGAATATAATGACATAAAGACACTTTTAAAGTAATTAGATCCTCAGCCTTGAGAGCGTGGAGTGTCTTTTTTCCATAAAGTTTTTGCGATGCTGACAGTAGTGAGGTTTGAGACATGCCAAGGGGGATTGAATGCTGCCCAAAGAAATACCTGCAGAGGAAACATGAAACACCTGTCTTCAAGATTTCTGCTTGGTCACTACAGGAAAGGAGCATGGGATTGCCCAGAAGTGAGAGCAGCAGGCGATGTCTTGGTTACAGTGTTGGTTGAAGTGTTACTGCCCATGACTAACCAACACAATAAGCATCCCCTCTTCTTGCACAGTTCCCTTCCCCTCTCTCGGCATGAGTAACATGGGAACATGTTTTTGCTGTGTGGTGGCCAAGGCTTTAAACTCTATTCCCTGCCTAACACAGAGCTGATTATTGCAGGGTAGTGAGCAGGTTTTTATAGGAAACCATGCCCTCATGTGCCTCAGTTTACCAAAAGCAACCTTTCAGTGGCTGGGGCACTCTTAACTTCACGTACAGCACTCCTCAATCACATTGAGTCTAGCCTAGCGTATTCCTGCACACAAACTGCTCTTCATCCTCCCCTGTGCCGAGAAATCCCAGGAACAACCTGGCTCTGGGTTCTCCCAAATGCCACAGGAGGAGGTGTGAGCACAACGGACACCTCCCCATCAAAGGCCAAGCAGTTGTTATATGATAAATAACCTCATGGAAATGAGGCTTTGCAGGGTGATGGTGTCATCTAATGCTCCTCCTGAAAAAACCCTTCTTTTCCATACCCTTAAATAGAATGAGAGCATCAGTCAAGTCAGGGATGGAAAACCATAAAACTCATTGCTGTAGAGCAGAACAGCTTGTGCAGAGCTAGGAGGTGTTCAGGTAGAAGGTGCTGCAACAGAAATGAAAGACATTATTAAAAAGGTCTAATTGTTTAAGTGTGGGGATTCAGGACACCAAACGGGGTTCCTCCTTTCTCTGCCGAAATTATTGTAAACAGCCCTCTGGATTTGACCGGAAATGGCTTCTGAGTTTTAAATCTTCTAAAAAATTAACTGCTTCTCTTGTTACAGAGTGATTTATACAAGGGTTCCTTCTCTCTTTGGTCTCTCATGATGATTAAAGATTAAAGTAATGACCAATAACTCTGGGATTAAGGCTTAAATATCACAGTCTGAGAAACGAAGACAGTAATAGGTGGCTGAATGGATCTACGTGAATACTGAAGTGTCGTTCTAATGAAGATGAGGCAGTAGTGTCCAGGCAGTGATTAGGACATTATATGGGGAAGGATTGGGGTGGAGACTTAAGGGGAGCATATGTCAATTATCTTAAAATTAAGTTGAAGAAGGCTTGAACTGCAGTCTCTGTTTCTGTAAGTACTGCAACTGGCTGGCTAAGGAAAAACAGCTAAGGTTGCATTGGAGACAGGTTTTATTTTTTTCCCAGAGATTCACTCAAGACTATCTAATGAGTGCACCTTTATTAGACATTTAATCAACAGCAGAACCATTTCAGAACATACATACTGAGGTTTCCCCACAGTTTAGGCAAAATATAACTATTTTGTAGTATTGCAACCTTGTAGACTTACGGATTATGAGAGCTATTACTAAGCAGCTGATTAGGAGTAGCAGGACATGTCCTGAAATCCATACTTGGCCAAAGATTCACAAGATGTCACTGCAGTGTTCTTGCTTGTGCCTGACCCCTGTATGGAGACTTCTGAGTTTGTTAGTCCAGAGCATCCCTAAACCTAAGCACAGCAAATCCTACATCTACATATTCACATTAATTTAATTCACAAGGAGCAATTTCTCAAGTGAAGGATTCAACCTGTCTTACAAGTCTACAATGGAATTTAACCATAGGTCCCTCTGTCCTCAAAAGCACTAGAAGGGATTCAGAGTTTAGGATGAGACAAATTACTCTCTGGAGGTCCCTGCACCTTGCCAATGACTTCTCACTTGGAAGATCAGTTAGGTAAGGATTTAGATGGCCCTTGAGCTTAATGGAAAAATGTGGTGTTTGCTGCTTTCATACAGATTCCACCTATGGTGGCTAAATGGGACCCCATGAGTAAATTTAAAACCTGTGCTCACATAATTCTTTGTAGTCATCTTTTAAACTTTCAAAAGCAAAATGGGATGGCATTGGTGAAGTTAATGGCTGTATGTAGAAAAATGACAGGAGAGAGGTGTTTTCCATGTAGCACAGGCTAATTCAAAAGAACTAACTTGCTACCACCACATGTCCACATCGCTCAGAGCCTGGGGTCCTTTGGGGTCAGCACTGTCAAACTCATCTTGTGAAGTGTCTCCTTGAGCCATCCAGCTCAGTGTTACAGCAGTACCTGCAGACTGCAACGCTACTTGTTATAAACCCTTTGGGGCAGGGGCTGTCCGATTTTTGCAAAACCCAGCACAGAAGGATCCTGGTCTGTGACTGGGGTTTTCACTTCCTATAGTGGTCTAGATAACTCCCAGTGATGGTTTAAACAACATGAGGCAGCAGGGAGTGGTTAGTTTTAGTACATAGGTTGTCCATAAGTGCATAGATAGGTGCAAGATCCATAGTACATAGGTTGTCCTCTTAAATAACATTTTCAACAGAGGATAACACAATCTCTGCAATGGAGGTCACTCTCACCTTCCCACACAGAGGAAACCTCCACAGCTTTGCTGCTTGGCCTTGTGCTGGAGATGCTGTTTCTTGATAAGAAGGCAGTTTCTAATGGGTTGGCATACAGTTTTCCACTGGCAAAAGCATCTTTTCCCAGGCACCTTACTTTTTGGGAGTTCTTATTCATTTAACATAAACAACAACACAGTCCTGTCATTTGGTACTTTCAAAAATCAAAAATTTGCTTCCTTAGAGAGATCTTTGTTAGCCAGAGTTAAAATATCATCTTTAGCAATGAGGGATGACAAATTAATTGCATTAATATTTGCAAAGTGCCCGGAAGATTTGAACGGCTCTATATGTTCAAGTAAATTAATATTTATAATGATCTAGAATAAGAGAAAAATGCCACCACAGACCAGGAGATTATACACTCCCACTCCTTCTTCATTGACAAATGTGATCTTCATTTAAGCAGTGAATACCCAACTGGACGTATACACACTGTTTAGTTTGCTGGTAGTGCTAATTACTGCCAAGTTTCCTTTTGTATTAAATGGGATGGTTCTAATGCCAAGGAAAGAAGGATGCTAAGGAGAAATAGTGTTTTGGTGTTTTGGGTTTTTTATTGTTTTTTAATGTGTGTAATGCAGAAGGCCATTGTGAGGCTTTGAAGGGGACCTAGTAGACAAGTGCAAGAGAGCTGAATTTTGCACAGATGATGATGTGATGGCTGGTACAGGTACTTTGGGGCTGGAAGAAGAAGAAGGAGAGCCTGAACCAGGAAAGCCACAGAAGAAATAAAGAGTAGGAATGGGTAGTCTTCTAGGTGGATGGGCAAAGCTGAGAGGAACCTGAATGTGGTGACAAACATGTTTGACAGTGGAGGGGGCAACAGCCAGAATGAGTGCAGATCATTAGGGGGAAGCAAGAGCTGTGAGTACACACAGACCAAGGCAAGTAAGTCATGGTCTTTGCTCAGATGCTAGCTCTCTGCAAAGCCCTTGACAGGAGGAAGACATACGATCAACCTTCCATTTCACCTCTGCAGACATTGCTTTTCCCATCTGCAACATGACAGAAATTAATATTTGCCTATGGCTAGGGAACCGAGTGTTTGATTGCTAAAAAAGGGTTGCTATGAACAAAGTGTGTGCGTTTGTTTTGCTGCTGACGTAGTTTCCCAGGGCAAGGCAGAGGAGAGGGAGCTGGGCAAGATGTAGGATGCAGAGGACAGCAGACCGAGGATGCTGTCAGGTGGTCCTGACTGCTGATCCCCCAGAAGAATGTACCAGATGCCCAGGGATGTGAGAGCATAGCACCTCCTTGTCCTTCCCCAGGAGTGTCTTGCTACAGTAACCCTGCACTTACCAGGGATCCTCCACCTGCCCTGGCTGCTGGAGGACACACAGAGATTGAAAAGAGGAGTGATGGAGTATTCATAAATTGCCATGGGGAATCAGAAGATTTTTCTTGCCTGCTCGGAAAACTTTTCACTGGCTCCGTAAAACGTAGTTTGAAGAGCTTTAGGGAATAACCCTCTACCAGGGCTCTGCACTCAAAGGTGCCATGAAAGGGTTTGGTGCATCAGGTACTTCTTTTGGCCCATAGCAGAGCCCTGTGGTGGCCAATGGGAATAACAATTTAGGAAATTGTGGTTTTCAGTGTGGGAGTGTCAAAGAAACTGAGACAGACTGTGGACATATTGTGCCCATGGGAAATGATCCTCAATGGACCACAAAACTCCAGTATGTTCTGTACATGAGGGCTCACCATCTCCCATCTTGGACTGCAGTACTTCCAGAGTTTTCTGAGCCTAGTATTTCTGACCAGGAAACTCCTATGGCTTATTGAGTGTTCCCCCTTATCCTTCTGCCATCTGTTCACAGGGTGCCCCACCATCAGACTAGGTCACTATGGGGAGAAACCTCTGACCAGCTACAAGCTTCTTGGGCTTCTCACATGCTTTCTGGAAGAACAGAGAAGCTGCACTTACTTCAATTTATACAGCATTAAGGAGGGTTCTGGACCCTATGCCATCTATTAAAAATATCTATTAAAAACATGGAGTGAAGCAGCCTCTATGGTGGGGCAGTGCCTCGATCGACAGCCTGAGGACATGGGGACACGAGGAGGGAGGGGAAGAACCAGATGAAAACTCATCCTACCAAAAGGTAAAATTTTGAATCAATAACCTTCCCTCCCTGCTCCAAATCGATATTTCCCTCCCTGAAGACATAACCTGACATTATTCAGGTTTGTTTTCAAGCTCTTCAGTGAATTCCCATCTTCTGCCTGACTCTTAACAGAAATTTCAGTGGTTTTCAGACTCAAGGGGCTTCATTCATGGCAGAGAGTTGGCTCTGGAAGATGAGCTAATTCCCAACAACACCTGCTGAAAGAGCACATTGGCTGCCGTTATGCTCTTCTTCAACAAGCAATCAAGTCATGCTTTTGCTGCTGCCAAAAGGCTGCACCCTCTGCTAGGTGGAGATTTATAGCAGGGCTGAGATAGATGGAGATGTGTGCTTTCATCATCTATCTGAAACCATGCAAATGCAGCCTGTGGGTTATGAGGTGAGGGAGAAAGACCTCATTCAGCAAGATAGAAAAGCAAGTTCGGGAAGTAAATAAAATATTGGCACTTTCCCTTGTAGATATGGTGAGGGAGGGGGAGGACTATTCCTGCTTTTGAATGTGGTTTTCAGAACTGACAGTAAAAGACCCCAGGGAAATGTAATTACAGAATTGTACTTAATGAAGTTTCAATGGGAAAAAGAAAATCTTTAAATAAAAAGTGATGGGAAATGGCAGGATGCAATTTAACCCTTGGAACCCTTCTGATTGTGGTTAAAGCTTTGTTGGAGTTCAGTAATGAAGCTCACACCAAAAAAAGGAGAAAATCAAAACAACCAGACTATAAGGAATCATGTAGAAATAGAGATTTCTGCAAATTCCCTACTTTACAGATCAAGAGATGGTTGGTATGACCTATGCTTTCTGAAAGATAAGATGCAATTTGCCCATGCAGGAAATCCTGGGAACTGAAAAGACTCAATATCTCTGTTTTTTCCAACACAAAGTACATTCCCTCAAGGAACCATTTGGCTGGAGAATGCTATCAAGAAGACCAATGCTTCCATTGAAGTCCAAGAGCATGTACCATTATAGCTGTAGACTGAGTACCTAGGAACAGGAATACTTTTTGAACACAGGCTACGGAGGGGGGAAAAAAATAATATAATTTTATTCCTACAAGCAAGACTTCTACAAGTTACCCTGTGACTTCAATAGGATCGGTCATGTGAGTAATCAGTACTCACATTCATGGGTGTAAGCCCCTAGCTGGATAAAAAGCAAGTTAAATATAGCATTCATTAGGGTGAAGAAACTGAGGTTAGTTTAATCTAAATTAATTTTGTATCCAGTTAAAGGGCAAGAATACGCCTCTTCTGGAAATTTCCCAAAAGTGTCATCAACAGGGTAGTAGTTTAAGAGATTAATACGATAATAATACTTTAAGATATAAATAAAATATTTAAGGATTTTAATGGAAATCAAGGCATACCAGGGACATGAATGAAAGCTCTTGACTCTTTTTGACTTCAGTGAGTCACTAATGCTCAGCACCCAGACCCGGGTGTGTGATGGGATTGCACCCTCCAAAGGCAAAGGACAATAAATAAACTGACAGCTGAGTGGACACACTAATGCTTTACTCATATTAATGTAGTTAATAGTGAAGCTATTAGCAAAAATGCTCAGAATCTCTTAGACTGACACTTTTAAAGGGAATCCTTGGCACCAGGTGCCTATTGCTTTGCAAATTAAAGATTTTGGCTCATCGAAAATAAAGCTGGACTCAAACATTATCCATCCCTCCTGCTTAAAGCAGGATTAGGTACACTTAAGCCATTCCCACCCAGTATTTGTCTACCTTGTTCTCAAAAACTTGGTGATGAAACACCCACATCTTCCCCAGTTCTTCATTATCCTTACTTCTACAAAAATTTTCCTGATTTAAATCCCCTTTGTTACAATTTAAGCCCTCTACTTCTTGGCCTATACACCCTGGGGATGGAGAGTAGTTTGTTCCGTTACTCTCTGCAGCAAGAGTAATTTCTGTTTACAGACTCCTTTCCTCTAAGTTGAGAAACTTCAATTCCTTACATAATTTTTTTTGCCGCTGTCCCAAAAGGAAAAAATGTCGCTCAGAGAAGTCTGGTCATTCCTATACACTTTTTTTTTTTTTCAAGCTCATTGGTAAATGAAACATCAGAATCATAGAATCATAGAATTATGGAATATCAGGTTGGAAAGGACCTCAAGGATCATCTGATCCAACCTTTCTTGGCAAAAGCATGGTCTAGACAAGACGACTCAGCACCCTGTCCAGCTGAATCTTAAAAGTGTCCAGTGTCACAGAATCCACCACTTCCTTGGGGAGATTATTCCAATGGCAGATTTTTTCATTGTGAAAAGTTTTTCTCTTGTGTCCAATCAGAATGTCCCCAGGGGTAACTTGTACACAGTGGCCATATTAAACAGCACTGGGTCCAATATCAAACCCTGGGGAGCCCTACCTGTGACAGGTTACCTGTTTGAAAAGGAGCTATTTACCACTACTCTCTGGGTGAGACCCATCACCCCTGATAGGGGTGACATTAGCTTTCTTCCAGTGTTTTTCTCTTGTGTCCAATCAGAATGTCCCCAGGGGTAACTTGTACACAGTGGCCATATTAAACAGCACTGGGTCCAATATCAAACCCTGGGGAGCCCTACCTGTGACAGGTTACCTGTTTGAAAAGGAGCTATTTACCACTACTCTCTGGGTGAGACCCATCACCCCTGATAGGGGTGACATTAGCTTTCTTCCAGTCTTCTGGGATGTCCTCCAATCTCCACGACATCTCAAAGATTATGGAGAGCAGCCTTGTAACAACATCAGACAGCTCTCAACTCCCTTGAGTGGATAACATCAGGACCATAAATTTGTAGTGGTGAAGCTCCTGTAATAGTTCATGTGTCAACTCTTCCTTCACTGACGGTGGGTCTGTGTTTGCATCAACATGGATTTTTGTTCCCAAGGCCTGGTGCACAACAGTGCTGGTAAAGACAGAGTTGAAGAAAGTTTGGAGAACCTCTGCCTTTCCAGCATTGTTGGTGAATAATTCACCATCATTTAATAGCAGGCCAATATTTTCCTTGTTTCTGCTTGAATAGCAGAAGGAACAGATTGGTCTACACTTTTATGACTTGATTCTGGTCTCCACTATAAGATGACTCTGTTGGACTCCGTAGGATTTGACCCAGAGTATTTCCCTGTGGTTCTTCACTCGCTGTCATGCTGTCCTTCCCTCTCTCACACACAAGTGCAACCATGGCTGTGCACTATAGGCTCAGATTTGGGGAACTTCCAGCAGTGCAGAGCTGCTGTCCTCCATGTTCACTGCTGTTGCATCTCTCTTAGCATAACGCTTAAAGCAAATTTCAAAAATTAGTTTGCAGATTCGGGCTTGGCTCAGCACCTTCTTACCACCTTAAAGCAAATTTAAAAAATTAGTTTGCAGATTTGGGCTTGGCTCAGCACCTTCTTACCAGGCATTATCTGATCTCCAGTATTTGATCACTTAGCAACGCAAAGCAAATGGGTATTACTGGTGCACAGTCAGACCTGGTTTAACCATTTGCAATGGATTTTTAACAAAAGCGATCTGCTGACGGAATGAGACTGTTCATCACTAATTGCATTTCTTACAAACATTATTAAATTTTCAGCTATAAAGAAACTTGCATTATTTCAACTTTTCCTTTATTCTATTTATTTGACCTATTTTCTCATTCTTTTTCCCTCCCTTTGCATGTTACTACCAGAATAGTTTGATCTATGGAGGAAAGACTCTGAAAACCTTCAGCTGCAAAAAACTATTTCAATAAAACCCAGAATCCTTTAATTTTATGAAAAGGGACCAAGTTTTTTTTTTACATACTGCAAAGCTTCAGAGATAGTAGTCTGTATTTTACAAGCTAACCATGTCTCTGTAAGCAAATTTACAACCACACTTGCCTGCTTCATTTGCTGCTAAGATGAGATTGATAAAAAACCCACATGAAGTAGAGTAGAAATTCTAGCCAGACAAGATATCAGACCTTTAATATTGTCCTGCATGGGCCTACTGAAGCACTGATATTTTTAATTACCTTCACCTAGTCTGATCTGCTTCATTATCATTAGTTCAGAAAAGAATATGATGTCGTCAGCGACTCTTCAGGAGCAAGAGAACAAACCTTTACTAACACATGTAATTTTTACAGACTCTGAGGTCCCAGTACCAATAGTCTGCTTCAGTGTTGACACTTCTAGGCCAGCCACAATCTCCCTTGTGCTGCACCATGTATGCACTAACGCTGCTCCGTGATGCTCTGGTGTGCCAGAAGGAGATTGCTCTCATAGCCATGACATGGGACAAGGCAGGTTGATTGGAACCTCTGAGCCCATTTCCAGTACCTGGGGACATGCACTCACACAAGTTGCTGGATTCCTTCTTCATACAGTAATACCTAAAGATACCAAATGAGAACACCAGTCCACCGGGCCAGATACTGTATGCGCACACAGGAAAAGGTGCAGTGTACCCCAAATAAATAAAAATAGCAATTAATGTCTGTGTTTCATTACAGGAACTGACCTACAGCCCGGAGCAGCAGATGGATCCTGAAATTACTATTGATAGCATAAAACTACCCTTTCAATGTATTTCTAAAGTGTGTTTCCCTTCCATCTCTGACATAGTAAGTGACTGAGTACGTTTTCCTACCTCTCTGGACTCCAGCCCACACCAGCTGCTAAGGGAGTTGCTCCTACAGAGAGCAGAGGAGAGCAGTGGTCTTCCACCATCCCACAGACTTTTCTTTGATGAGACTCAGACAATGACAGCAAGGGACAGAGCCAGAGCACCTTCAGACCACTGCCAATTCCACTTTGGTTGTCGGGTCTATGCTCCCCAACCTGGCAGTGTGGAGCAGAGACTTCTGAATAACTCCAGTAAGCATCATCTAGCACAAGGCATCCATTACTGCCTTGGGGCTAGCACTGATGCAGCCAGCCTCCACAGCAGGGCTAAAGGCTATGCAAAAGAGGTAGTGACACCAAGGAATTAATTTTTGCATATGAATTATTCTTATAAAGAGACTCCTATACTGCTGAGGACCTGAGACGAGTACCAGAAGCACAATGACAGCTCCTCTCTTGTTCCCCAGGGGTGCCACGTCTGCATTCCCAGCACTCATACTGCTGTTTCTGCAATGAAAGCACAACCCTGGATTGTCATTTGCCAGCAGCTGTCTTATATGGATATGCTTGGCTTGATCACTTGTACAGTCAGCCTAAGAATAGCTTCCTCTCTAACATCTGATTTCTCTTAAAGGATAAAAATAAAACAATCAGAGCCTGGATATAAAAAAGCAAACTGCTGAACACTGCACTGCATGCATCTATGTTTAATGAAGGAAAATTTCACTTTACAAGGGGCATGAGTTATTTGTGTCAACCATATTTGGCCTCAAGATCAGTATCTAAACTGCCACATCTCTGGTCTGACAGCTAAATGACTTTTCATATTACAAAGTGTTTGACTGCTCTAATCATCTTAGGCAGTTCAACTTCTGGCATGACCTCAGTGAGCTTGCAGACTATAACTACTTAAACTCTCCTAGTCAATGCCCAGGAAGGATGCAGGCACCATCACACACAGGATCATGTCCAGACAGCTTTTTGGAGGCAGGCATGATGCTCTGGGCATGGGTTGTGCCATGTGCTTGACCTCAGAGGCAACAGACCTTGACTGGTGTTAGGTGCGGTTTGAGAGTCTTGGGATCATATCAGACAGCCTAAGAAAAGTGCTTTGCTTAGACATAAAAAGACATGACATTTCTGCTCAAGAGCAATGTGGACAGCCCAGTTTCAACTTCCCAGTCTGAGTCCCCGCACTGCCAGCGGAGACAAGTAGTCACAATACTTGGCCCAAATGCCTTGAATATAGTCTATAAATACCACTTGGTCCCTTCCTTTCTCCCCTCCCTATTTGCACTCTGCATTCAATAAGCATCTCTCTCATACTAAATCCTCATAGGACATCTGCAGTACATGGTACCACTTATAAAACAGATTATTTTTTTCCTTTTCAGAAATAAACAAACAGAAAATCCTAAAAAAACCCAAAAACCAGTGAGAAATCAAATGTGATCAGCATTTTGCCCAGGGTAATCAAACTGAAGGATTCACTAACCACAGAGGAAATACTGAAATCAAGATAACTTTATTGTTTATTTCTTGAGGTTTTTGCCACACAGCAGATCGGTCTCTGCAGTGCCAGACCACCTGTCACCTTAATAAGATATTTTTCCTAATTCAAAAATAGCATAGAGTGTGATGAAGCCAGACACAAATTTGCATGTATGCTGAAAAACATGACCAAAGTCAAACCTTTATCCAGTCACTAGGGACTGGAGAGCAAAAATCTGAGCATTCAGGGCAGGGTGTATCCTGACAAAACATGGTCCTGCAACATATTCTTTGTCAGAAATTACATCAGACATGGGTCAGAGCCCTCAAGGACAATCAGCAATGCAAGTCTGTGATGAAAGGCAGCCCACCAACATCAGTTCAAGCCGTAATGTTATGATACAGGTGTGCAAATATATTTGTCCTCATAGATTCAGAGAGTGGTAGGAGTTGGAAGAGACCTCTAGAGATCAGCTAGTCCAACCCCCTGCCAGAGCAGGATCACCTAGGGTAGATTACACAGGAACAAGTCCAGGCAGCTTTTGAAAGTCTCCAGGGAAGGAGACTCCATCCCCTCCCGGGGCAGCCTGTTCCATGCTCTGTCACCCTCACAGGGAAGAA